>NW_024044459.1:38358836-38442131 GCF_014851395.1 Micropterus salmoides | reverse complement strand
TGACACACTGTCACTCGTTCACACACTGTCACCCGTTGACACACACAGTCACATGTTCACACACACAGTCACATGTTCACACACACAGTCACATGTTCACACACACACACACACACACAGTCACATGTTCACACACTGTCACTCGTTCACACACACACACACTGTCACTGTTCACACACACACACAGTCACATGTTCACACAGAGTCACCCGTTCCCACACTGTCACTCGTTCACACAGAGTCACCCGTTCACACACACAGTCACATGTTCACACACACACACACACACACACAGTCACATGTTCACACACTGTCACTCGTTCACACACACCAGTCACATGTTCACACACACCAGTCACATGTTCACACACACACAGTCACATGTTCACACAGAGTCACCCGTTCACACACTGTCACCCGTTCACACACTGTCACTCGTTCACACACTGTCACCCGTTGACACAGAGTCACCCGTTGACACACAGAGTCACTCGTTCACACACACACAGTCACATGTTCACACACACAGTCACACGTTCACACACACACAGTCACTCGTTCACACACACAGTCACATGTTCACACACACAGTCACATGTTCACACACAGTCACATGTTCACACACACACAGTCACATGTTCACACACACACACAGTCACATGTTCACACAGAGTCACCCGTTCACACACTGTCACTCGTTCACACACTGTCACCCGTTGACACACAGAGTCACCCGTTGACACACAGAGTCACCCGTTCACACAGAGTCACCCGTTCACACACAAAGTCACCCATATCACTCAGGTACTGACCGTATGGAGGAGTGGGCGTGGCTTGCTGTCTTGTTCAGGTACTCAGACGCCATCTGAGCGTTGTGTTTCATCGTCATAACGACTTCAGACTCCGCTGCCTTCAGACTGGCGTTCTCCGACCGCAGAGAGTCGACCTCCACCTGAGACACACAGAGACACACACCTGTACACATTTAAACAGAGCTAAAGGTGTTTTGGGTTCACAGGGACATTTTTAACAGAGCCATTAACAATGAATGCAGGTCAGTAACATCCCCCGACACATGATTAGGTGGCCGTAGAGTAAGAGCAGTCGGAGTCTTTCTGAATTCACCTTCACATCTTTCCTCATGACATCAGTGAGGTCGAGGACAAGAGGTTAGGAAACTTTCACTTTCTCTGTCAGATTACCTGTTTAAATAAAGTTAATACAAATCTGTCTCTCTCACCTGCAGCTGCTGCAGCTCCACCTTCAGTTTGGAAACACTGTTCTCTGCTTTCACTGCTCGCTTCTGCAACGGGAAGAGAGAGAGAGACTGAAGACTGAGCTGAAGGCTGTTGAACAGGTGATCCTGAGTTCCGGGCCGCTCGGGGAAACGTACCGTCATCAGGTGGAGGTTCTGCTCCACAGAGTGAACCATGTTCTCCAAATCCTGAGCCTCCCTCTCCTCCTGACGCCTCCTCTGGAGCAGCTCCTCCGACAGCTCTAGCACCCTGACGGGGAGGACGCAGACACAGAGGCATGATGGGTAAATGCTCTGACTGGTGAAGTCGGTGCCATCGTGTGATTGGCCGGTTCTCACCTGCGTTCGCTGACCTCTGAGTTCTTCTGCAGCTCCCTGATGGTTCTCCTCAGCAACACGTTCTCCTCCTTCAACTGAGACACGTGTGTTCAGGACATAAAGCTTTTGTTCACCATCACCTGACATCTTCACTACATACCTGCTCCTGCACTGACCCCAGCTTTATTTATTTCTCATACGTCTCTAATAATCACCACCTTGAAAGAATGTCTTGTCTAAAACAATTTAAAAAACAATTTAGTTCTATTTTATATTTACATTTATTCATTTACTGACGCTTTTATCCAAAGCGACTTACAATTGCTATACATGTCAGAGGTCGCACGCCTCTGGAGCAACGAGGGGTTAAGTGTCTTGCTCAGGGACACAATGGTGGATGTCTCACAGAGGAGATCAAACCCGGGTCTCCCACACCAAAGGCAAGCATCTTATCTATGCGCCATCACCACCTCCTATATATTATACCTTATATATTTTTTAAAACGTGGTGGGTCTCAGGGAGATTCATGGCTGGCATTTCCTGGCCTGCCCCTCCTGCTCCCCTTTATCCTACCAATTTTAACCTCTTCCCTTTACCCTTTAAGGGTTTCAGTGTTCTCTGTTCTCCCAGGTTCCCTGAACTACACACCGACTGCCTGCAGCTGAAAATCAACCAGGTGACATGTTTACAGACATGTAGATTAAGGTGTTTGCATCATTGTCCAGTAAAATCTTCATGACATGTAATAAAATGAAAATCAGAAAGAGAGAAACCGTGTACTTTCTTTACCTGTTGCATCTGGCTGCTCCTCCCGCTCCTCCTCCTGCAGGAGGTGACCGGTTCAGCGATGGAGGTCTCATCATCTCCTTCATAGTTCTCTCCTGCTGCTCCTCCTCCCTGCTGGACTTCAGGTTTGGAGGAGAACCTGTTCCCAGTTACAGGCAGCTGTGATCAACACAGGTGTTCCTAATAAACTGCACCCTGACTGTGGTTTCATCACATGATTATAAAGCTGAATGTCGTCTGCATATGTGGAGGAGATCAGGAATATGTAAAGATGACCTGAACTGTAAGCTAGAAGGAAAAAATCAACCAATCTGTGAGCAGCAGACTCACCTGGTCTCCTCCTCTTCCTCTGTGCAAAGGGAGGAGGTGCTGCCCACACCTGACTGGAAGCTCCTCCCCCACTCGTCCTCCTCCTGATTGGACACACAGTTTGAGAATCATCATCTCAACACACCTGTACCTGACTGCACCATGACATCATCATGGACAGAGATCTGATCTGTGATGTTTATTAAAATAGTTTCAGCTGCTCTCGCCATCGTAGCGACTTGTCAATCAGCTTGTAGCCCCGCCCTAAAGCCTCCCCTGCTTCCTGGTCTCTGTTCCTCTAAATGGGACCATAATTTACTAAATGAACATCAGGCTGATCAGACCATAAACTCATCAGGAAAGTGTTTACTGAGGGAATAAATCAGCTGACAAGTAGAAACATTTTCTTTCTGCAGCCGCTGGAGTCGCCCCCTGCTGGCTGTTAGAGAGGACGCAGGTTTAAGTCGCCCCCTGCTGGCTGTTAGAGAGGACGCAGGTTTAAGTCGCCCCCTGCTGGCTGTTAGAGAGGACGCAGGTTTGAGTCGCCCCCTGCTGGCTGTTAGAGAGGACGCAGGTTTAAGTCGCCCCCTGCTGGCTGCTAGAGAGGACGCAGGTTTAAGTCGCCCCCTGCTGGCTGCTAGAGAGGACGCAGGTTTAAGTCGCCCCCTGCTGGCTGTTAGAGAGGACGCAGGTTTAAGTCGCCCCCTGCTGGCTGCTGGAGAGGACGCAGGTTTAAGTCGCCCCCTGCTGGCTGCTGGAGAGGACGCAGGTTTAAGGCGCCCCCTGCTGGCTGCTGGAGAGGACGCAGGTTTAAGTCGCCCCCTGCTGGCTGCTGGAGAGGACGCAGGTTTAAGTCGCCCCCTGCTGGCTGTTAGAGAGGATGCAGGTTTAAGTCGCCCCCTGCTGGCTGCTGGAGAGGACGCAGGTTTAAGTCGCCCCCTGCTGGCTGCTGGAGAGGACGCAGGTTTAAGGCGCCCCCTGCTGGCTGCTGGAGAGGACGCAGGTTTAAGTCGCCCCCTGCTGGCTGCTGGAGAGGACGCAGGTTTAAGTCGCCCCCTGCTGGCTGTTAGAGAGGATGCAGGTTTAAGTCGCCCCCTGCTGGCCGCTAGAGAGGACGCAGGTTTAAGTCGCCCCCTGCTGGCCGCTGGAGAGGACGCAGGTTTAAGTCGCCCCCTGCTGGCTGTTAGAGAGGACGCAGGTTTAAGTCGCCCCCTGCTGGCTGCTAGAGAGGACGCAGGTTTAAGTCGCCCCCTGCTGGCTGCTAGAGAGGACGCAGGTTTAAGTCGCCCCCTGCTGGCTGTTAGAGAGGACGCAGGTTTAAGTTGCCCCCTGCTGGCTGCTGGAGAGGACGCAGGTTTAAGTCGCCCCCTGCTGGCTGCTGGAGAGGACGCAGGTTTAAGTCGCCCCCTGCTGGCTGCTAGAGAGGACGCAGGTTTAAGTCGCCCCCTGCTGGCTGTTAGAGAGGACGCAGGTTTAAGTCGCCCCCTGCTGGCTGCTGGAGAGGACGCAGGTTTAAGTCGCCCCCTGTTGGCTGTTAGAGAGGACGCAGGTTTAAGTCGCCCCCTGCTGGCTGCTGGAGAGGACGCAGGTTTAAGTCGCCCCCTGCTGGCTGCTGGAGAGGACGCAGGTTTAAGTCGCCCCCTGCTGGCTGTTAGAGAGGACGCAGGTTTAAGTCGCCCCCTGCTGGCTGCTGGAGAGGACGCAGGTTTAAGTCGCCCCCTGCTGGCTGCTAGAGAGGACGCAGGTTTAAGTCGCCCCCTGCTGGCTGCTAGAGAGGACGCAGGTTTAAGTCGCCCCCTGCTGGCTGCTAGAGAGGACGCAGGTTTAAGTCGCCCCCTGCTGGCTGCTAGAGAGGACGCAGGTTTAAGTCGCCCCCTGCTGGCTGCTGGAGAGGACGCAGGTTTAAGTCGCCCCCTGCTGGCTGCTAGAGAGGACGCAGGTTTAAGTCGCCCCCTGCTGGCTGTTAGAGAGGATGCAGGTTTAAGTCGCCCCCTGCTGGCTGCTGGAGAGGACGCAGGTTTAAGTCGCCCCCTGCTGGCTGTTAGAGAGGATGCAGGTTTAAGTCGCCCCCTGCTGGCTGCTGGAGAGGACGCAGGTTTAAGTCGCCCCCTGCTGGCTGCTGGAGAGGACGCAGGTTTAAGTCGCCCCCTGCTGGCTGCTAGAGAGGACGCAGGTTTAAGTCGCCCCCTGCTGGCTGCTGGAGAGGACGCAGGTTTAAGTCGCCCCCTGCTGGCTGCTGGAGAGGACGCAGGTTTAAGTCGCCCCCTGCTGGCTGCTGGAGAGGACGCAGGTTTAAGTCGCCCCCTGCTGGCTGCTGGAGAGGACGCAGGTTTAAGTCGCCCCCTGCTGGCTGCTAGAGAGGACGCAGGATTGTCATATTATTTTCTTAGTTTATCTCGACTCTTATTAGCTGTGTTTTGGTCACATGGTGCTGCTGGTACTTTAACACAGTGTCAGACAACGTGTGTTTTCATTACACAAATGAAGTCTGATTGGTTGAGATGATGTCAGTGATGATGTCACACTACCTGTGGTGCCAGAGAGGGTTCGGAGAAGAAACAGCTCCTGACGTCAGGGTCAAAGGTCACGTTCCCAACGTCAAACACCAGCTGAGAGCTGCTGGACTGCAGAGACAGAGGTGATAAAGTTAGCGTTAGCTCTAAGTTTGTTGCAGAGCTCCACCAGGTGAGTCTGGGGGCAGGTGGGGGGGGCAGGCTGTAGGTAAGCAGCTTTTTAATTAAGTGTTTCACTCTCAGTTCTCTTCAGGATGCTCAGAATAGTGAGATGGGTTAGTAACCGAGCGTCCTGGTTCAGCTGCAGGGTTCCCACTCTTTTCCAGGCCATTTTCAGAGATGACCCAGCTGCTATGACAGACAGGGATCACGTCAATCACCAACACGTTCCTCTCTGCTGAAGTCTGATTTTAAAGACGTGCAGTCTATGAAACCATCTATTACACATGTAGAAACAAAGACACAGTGATCTGACCTTGACTTAATGTTATTACTTTTTCTTCTTCTTCTGTGTTCTGTGCTCGGAAGGTGCACAAACTGATCCGATAACAACGTACGGTTCTGCCTCCTGACAGATGGTGGACCTTTCTAACACCTCTGTGGTCCTGAACCCAGACTCTTTCAGACCTGTTGCTCTCTGCTCCGTCACAACGCCTCACTTTAACCTTCACAACAAACAGGTGTGATACGGTCACAGGCCTCCTTCATCTGTGTGCAAATATCACAAGTTAACTGAAGTCCTAAAGAACGCGTCTGCCGACACAGAACGTAATTTAACATAACGTTAAAATAATTTCACAGGACATTTTACTTTCCAGGTGTTTTCCATGACTGTAAAATTGTTGTAAAACTGTTTTCCAGGATTTCCAGGATGCCTGGAACCCTGACCTCTATCAGCCTAATGAAGAAACATGTGATGAGTCCAGACCTCTGACTTTATATATTTATACAATGATAATAAACGTCGTGTTCTTCTTCTTTGGCTGCAGACTGTGTAGCTGTCATACCTCACTGTGAGTCTGCTCCTGGTCCGGGTCCAGGTCCTGGTTCTGGTCTGGATCCTGGGTCTTCCAGCGTAGAAACTCTCTGAAGGAGAAGGGGTTCAGCTCCTCCTCCTGCACCTCCTCCTCCTCCTGCACTTCCTCATCTGTTGAGGGGTGAAGTTCGGGTTATTATGTGACGTCACAGATCAGCTGATCAGAAACATAGCTGGCTCTGCTGCTGAGCTGGATCTGCTGGGCTCTGAGAGGGAACCAGAACCGGACCCGCGGCACAGAAACCTCCGTGTGGTCCAGCTGCTGGTTCTCCTGCAGAGCCTCAGACCTGCAGACCCCCCTGTGTGGATCCTCTCACCGTCCGTGATGATCAGAGCTTTCCCACAACTCCTCTGGTTGGACATGACGTCACACAGGTGCTTCGGTCTCTCTGTCGTCACTTATTGGGCTTCATCCGTACCCATGTCCTCGCGCTCGTCCGGCCGCGTCTCTCCTGCAGGACAGACCCGGAAACACATCCGACCGCTCCGAACTCACGTGACCGATCTTCTAACTTCCCATTGGCCGAGATCGTCACACGACGCAAGAGGGAAAATACGGTAACAAGGAAATACGTTTCCTGCACGAGCCCGGTAATTTTCCCCACACGTGCCCCGGTCCGGTTTGTTTACCTGCGGAGACCCGGAGGAGAATCCGCTCCGGTGAGTGTCTGACTCGCGTTAGTGCATGAGCCCGGCTCGGCACGGCTCGGCACGGCGGTGACATGAGGCAGTTCGGCGGGTTTGGAGCGGATGTGGAGCCGGATGTCAAACCGGCTCGTGTGGTTCTGGTTTCAAATCAGGTTTTACACGGCTCTCCTCATCCGGCTGGATTGGCAGCTGGTGGGCGGGGTTAGCGACCCGGCACGGTGCCGGACTGGTTCTGGTCCCGGGTCAGAGTTCGGCTGCAGCTCCGACACCACAGTAAACTAGTAGAGGAAAAAAAAAAATCTCAGCACACAACGAACTCCATTAAAAAAACATCTAATTTAACGTTGCCTCGCCTGCCTGCAAAGCTTCACAGCGTCGGATGTGAATGAAGACAGATGTTCTGATTATGAGTTCCCTCTGGAAGATTTATTGATTATTTTATGTTGAGTTTGTGCCGAATAGAAGAGAAACCCATAAGGTCTTTTACACACGTTTCACTTTTGTTTTCTGTCTTGTTACTGTGAGAAAAGCTGCAAGATTATTTAAAATTGTACAGTTTGTAAAGGTAGTTTGGTGCAGAGCTGTCCAGGTCTAATGTGTATGTTTTAATGTCTAATCTGCAGAGCTGCAGGATGTCTGAAGAGGTTCCACATGAGGGGGAGCAGCCCCAGTCCGAGTCCACCCAGTCCCCGTCCCAGGCCCAGTTCACCCAGTCCACCCAGTCCCCGTCCCAGGCCCAGTCCACCCAGTCCACCCAGTCCCCGTCCCAGTCTAAGTCCCAGTCCCAGCCTGGTTCCAGTTCTTCCAGTGCGCCGACCTCTGCCAGCCAGTCTTCCAGCGGCTCAGGGACGCTGAGCAGCGTGGACACCATCCCCGTCACCCTGCCGTCCGTCCCCGAGGAGCCCGAACCACAACCCTGGGGCCGCCTGCTGCCCATGGCCCGAGGCTTCAGGAGCCATGGTGACCTCCCTCTTTATAACCTGCTAACATGCTGTTATGATGAGCACTAAAACTAGACCTTTGTCCTGATGTTAGTCCTGATACTGGACCGCTGCCTGGGGGGGGGCAGGGTTCCTGATACATGGAGTTAAAATCCTAAGTAGGATTTAGTCAGTTGTTTTTGACGGGTTTGTTTTGTAGTTTAAAAATACGTGATGACATCATAAAAACGCTGCGTCTGTTTGGTGCCTGCTCAGTAATTTAAAGGTCGAGGCGAGGAACTGTTATTTTAACACTTCCTGTTTGTTTCAGCAGCCGAGGTTAAATCGTTCAGCGTTCAGGTCGGCCGCAGCTCAGCGGTCGTTGGCGAGGTGTTAGACATTAAACTGCGGCTGACTTTATAACGAACCATCACAGAGAGAAGTGAGGATGATGAGGCAGAGGGAAGGATCGCTCGCTGTGTGGAGGGATTTTTTAAATATAAACTTGGCAGTTTGGCGACTGCTGTATGTTGTCGTTTCTTGTGAGACACCTAAAACGAAAGTATTTGGTTTCTTATGCCGTAAGATTCATGTTGCTGGATCTTCGCCCGTCCCTGGCGGCGCTAAGACCCGGTCCTGAACTCGCGCTGACTGGTAACCAGTGCTAGCCCAACGTTCAGGCTCCTCCCACACCTTCTGCTGCGTCTCCGCCTCCCGTCCAGGCTGACACGGAGAAGTTTGAAAACGCTGCCGAGCCCGTTTTGGTTTTGAACTCGGGGGTAGTGTGGGCAGGTGAGGACTTTAGAAACGGCGTGTTGATACAGACGGAGGTCAGTTCTGATTCGCAGCTGAAACTTCTGGCGAGGACGGAGCGGTGTGGGTGGAGCCTGAAGAAGATCTCTGGTTCTGATGTGATGTTGTTTGTTTGTTTACAGACTGCTTGGAGGACCAGTACCTGTTTGGGCGGGACTCCAAGTGTAACTATGTTCTGGACGATCCGGATGACCGAGGATCCAAAAGGTTTAGAATCTACAGCAAGAAACACTTCAGGATCTACAGAGTGAGATCACTTCCTGTTTACTCTTCACTGATTACTGACCTGTACCTGTAGACCCACCACCTGTCTGTCTGTCTGTTTCTACCTGCCTGTCTGTCTGTCTGTCTGTCTCTCTGCCTGTCTGTCTGTCTGTCTGTCTCTACCTGTCTGTCTGTCTGTCTGTCTCTACCTGTCTGTCTGTCTGTCTGTCTCACCACCTGCCTGTCTGTCTGTCTGTCTGTCTCACCACCTGTCTGTCTGTCTGTCTGTCTCACCACCTGTCTGTCTGTCTGTCTGTCTCACTCTCTGTCTGTCTGTCTGTCTGTCTACCTGTCTGTCTCACCGCCTGCCTGTCTGTCTGTCTGTCTGTCTGTCTGTCTGTTTCTACCTGTCTGTCTGTCTGTCTGACTACCTGTCTGTCTGTCTGTCTGTCTACCTGTCTGTCTCACCGCCTGCCTGTCTGTCTGTCTGTCTGTCTGTCTGTCTGTTTCTACCTGTCTGCCTGTCTGTCTCACCACCTGCCTGTCTGTCTGTCTGTCTGTCTGTCTGTCTGACTGTCTGTCTGTCTGTCTCACTGCCTGTCTGTCTGTCTCACTGCCTGACTGCCTGTCTGTCTGTCTCACTGCCTGACTGTCTGTCTCTCTGCCTGTCTGTCTGACAGGAGGGCAGCGAGGTGTTCGTGGAGGACTACAGTAACAACGGGACGTTTGTGGACGGGAACCTGATCGGTAAAGACCGGAAGCTTCCTCTGGTCAACAACGCCGTGCTCGCCCTGTCTGAACCACGAAACAAAGGTGAGAGAACAAACGCGCAGCAGAAACACCTGGACAGGTAACGCGTCCACCAGCGCTCATCCTGTCTCTCTCTCTGCAGTTTTTGTTTACATAGACCTCATGTCCGACGACCAGTCCAGCTTACCCAAAGAGCTTCGGGACAAATACCTTCTGACAAGACGCATCGGCACGTGAGTGACACCGTTGCGTATTGCTGTGATGTCACTTCCTGCGTCCTGAAGGACGAGTGTGACGACGTGTGTGTGTGCGTGTGTGTGTTTCAGAGGAGTGTGCGGGGAAGTCAAACTGGCGTTCGAGCGTAACACCTGCAGGAAGTTCGCTGTGAAAATAATTCAGAAGAAGAACTTTCAGTCTGAAGGGGTGAGTCATCTGCCCTCTGATTGGCTGAGAGCTCTCCTTCTCTCGTCCCTTCCTCCTTCCCTCGTTTCCTTCTTTCCTTGCCGTGACGGAGGTAGCAGAAGATAGAAGGTAAAAACTGAGTCAGACCACAAACACGGCGTCTGAACATGTGGTTCAGGGTTATCGGACTCACTGGTGGTCGTCCAGGTGGGTGATGGTGATCATGTGATCTGTTTGTTTTTGTCCAATCACAGACAGCGACACGGAACGCGAAGACAGAGATCGAGATTCTGCAGAGGGTCGACCATGTGAGTCTGAAACCACAGAAGAAGAAACAACTTTACAGACTTCATGATCAATGACTAACTTCCTTTTTCTCTCCTCCTTGTCTCCTCTCGTCTCTCCTTGTCTCCTCTTCCCTCCTCCCCTTTGTTTCCTCTCCTCTCCTTGTCTCCTCTTCCCTCCTCCCCTTTCTTTCCTCTCCTCTCCTTGTCTCCTCTCGTCTCTCCTTGTCTCCTCTTTCCTCCTCCCCGTTGTTTCCTCTCCTTTCCTCATTCCTTTTCTCATCTCCTTGTCTCTTCTCCTCTCTCCTTGTCTCCTCTTTCCTCCTCCCCTTTGTTTCCTCTCGTCTCTTCTTGTTTCCTCTCCTTGTCTCCTCTTCCCTCCTCCCCTTTGTTTCCTCTCATTCCTTTTCTCATCTCCTTGTCTCCTCTCCTCTCTCCTTGTCTCCTCTCCTGCAGCCTTGCCTGATAAAGACGGAGGACTTCTATCAGACGGAGGACAGTTACTACATCGTGTTGGAGCTGTAAGTTAAACTCATGTTGTTTCTTCAGTGCTCTTAACTTCCTGTCGGCACAGGAAGTGGGAATGTGTCGTGTAGCTCGACAAAGAGTGTATAAAAGAAGACGGCATAGCCGCTGTGACGTCCCTCGTTGTTTTGTACACTTTGAAGCCTCCAGTTTGGCATTTTGGCGTCACCATTTTGTGTTTTTGGAACCAGACATGACCATATTTGGACGAGAGGGCGGAGCTAGCTAGCTTGGTTAGCAAGTTGCATCATCTGTAATTCATGGTAAGTGATATTAGCTGTGATGCTAATTTTGGTTAGCAACAAACAGCCTTAAAATGGTAGCGACTTGTCATTCAGCTTATAGCCCCGCCCTAAAGCCTCCCCTGCTTCCTGGTCTCTGTTCCTCTAAATGGGACCATAATTTACTAAATGAACATCATGCTGTGTTGAAGAAGACTTGAAACTAGCGACTGAGACCAGAAACTCATCAGGAAAGAGTTTACTGAGGGAATAAATCAGCTGACAAGTAGAAACAGTTTCTTCCTGCAGCCGGTGGAGTCGCCCCCTGCTGGCTGTTAGAGAGGACGCAGGTTTAAGGCTCTGGAGGTTCCTGCTTGGTTTGTTCCCAACTTTGAGAAATGTGGGAACCAATCAGGAGCCAGTCTGTAGACCTGTATTTACATTTTACATATTTGGAACAAACAAAAACTGGGCGTGCCGCTCGAGGCCAACAGTCAGGAGGTGACTCTCTCTCTGTCTCTCAGGATGGAAGGGGGAGAGTTATTCCAAAGAGTGAAGTCTCAGCAGCAGCTCGACGAGTCCGTCGCCAAACTCTACTTCTACCAGATGCTGAGAGCCGTCCAGGTGAGACCCTGAGTCACCGTAACCTGCACACACACAGGTAGGCTGTACGTAACCGTTTGTGTGTGTGTCCGCAGTACCTCCACAGTAACGGGATCATCCACAGAGACCTGAAACCAGAGAACATCCTGCTGGCCTCACAGGACAGCGTCTGTCTCATCAAGGTGCGCACACCTTCACCCTCCTCTTCATCACCATCATCCTCACAGCTGCAGTAACACCTCTGTGTGTGTCTCAGGTGACGGACTTTAACCAGTCCAGGATCTTGGAGGAGGCCATGTTGATGAGGACTCTCTGTGGGACTCCTTCTTACTTGGCTCCTGAAGTCTTCACTAACGCCTCCACCACAGGATATGGCCTCGCCGTGGACGCCTGGAGCCTCGGAGTCCTGCTCTTCGTCTGGTAGGCTCCCTCATCCCTCACACCCGTCTCACCCTCAGTCTCCCTGTTGTGTTAACCTGTCGCTCTCTCGCTCGCTCGCTCACCCCCCCCCCTCTCTCTCTTCCTGTCTCTCTCAGTCTGGGCGGTTATCCTCCCTTTCATGAGAACTTTGGTCATCAGTCCATCACCGAACAGATCATTCGTGGCGAGTTCACCATGGTTCCTTCCAAGTGGAGACACATCTCTGACCAAGGTACTACTGCAGTACTGCTGTAATACTATTGAAGTACTATTGGAATACTGTGGAGAAAAATTAGATTCAATATGATCTACAAATGAAAAATAAGATTTAAAACAAACTTTGTATTTACTGTTTTTAATAGATGATCGAACGTAACGGAGACAACAAAGAGAATGTGCCTTTCGAAAGTGTGCACGTTTAAAAGAGTTGAATATTAATGTGATATTTTGTGGTCACAGCGAAACACACTGGGTTATTGTCCTGGTGTTAATGTGGAGATCATGACTTAATACAATAAAAAAGAGTGTTGCAGACATCTGTAGATGTTTGTACAAACGGGAAGTTTAACTGTGAAATGATCAGAACTGTGAAGCTGAAGTTAAAAATCTCTATGGTGTGTGTTTACAGCCAAGGACATGGTGAGGAAGCTGCTTGTTGTTGATCCCAGTAAGAGGATGACTATAGAGGAGGCTCTGCAGCACCCCTGGTTACAGGTGACTACACTACACCTGATACACAATAATGCAGTACTACTGCAGTGCTATTAAATACAATGCAGCAGGAAAGTGATGTGGATGAAGGCCTGTAGGTCCAGGTCTGTAGGTGGAGGGCACGTGGGTGAAGGCCAGTGGGCGAGAGCATGTGGGAGAGGGCACGTGAGCGAAAGCCACTAGGTGGAGGTCACGTGGGCGAAGGCCCGTAGACGGAGGGCACTTGGGAGAGGGCACGTGTCAAGGGCACTTGGGTGAAGGCCAGTAGGCGAGGGCACGTGGGTGGAGGCCAGTGGGCGGACGCCAGTAGGTGGAGGGCACGCGGGTGATGGGCACGTGAGTCAAGGGCACGTGGGTGAAGGGCAGTGGGCGGAGGCCAGTAGGCGAGGGCATGTGAGTGAGGGCCAAGGGGTGACGGCACATGAACGAAGGCCAACGGGTGAAAGCCAGTAGGCGAGGGCATGTGGGGGAGGGGACATTGGCGAGTGCATATGGGTGGAGGATAGTAGGCGGAGGCCAGTAGGTGGAGGCAAGTAGGCGAGGGCACATGGGTGGAGGGGACATTGGTGAGGGCATGTGGGTGAAGGCCAGTAGGCAAAAGCACGTGGGCATAGGGCGCATGTGGTGGACGGGACATTGGCGAAGGCACGTGGGTAAAGGCCAGTAGGCGAGGGCACGCGGGCATAGGGCGCATGTGGTGGACGGGACATTGGTGAGGGCATGTGGGGGGGGGGGGGGGGCATTGGCGAGGGCACGTGGGCATAGGGCACGTGGGAGAGGGGACATTGGTGAGTGCATGTGGGTAAAGGCCAGTAGGCGAGGGCACGTGGGCATAGGGCGCATGTGGTGGATGGGACATTGGCGAGGGCACGTGGGGGGGGGGACATTGGCGAGGGCACGTGGGCATAGGGCACGTGGGGGAGGGGACATTGGTGAGTGCATGTGGGTAAAGGCCAGTAGGTGAGGGCACGTGGGCATAGGGTGCATGTGGTGGACGGGACATTGGCGAGGGCACGTGGGCATAGGGCACGTGGGGGACGGGACATTGGCGAAGGCACGTGGGCATAGGGCGCATGTGGTGGACGGGACATTGGCGAAGGCACGTGGGCATAGGGCACGTGGGGGAGGGGACATTGGCGAGGGCACGTGGGCATAGGGCACGTGGGGGAGGGGACATTGGCGAGGGCACGTGGGCATAGGGCACGTGGTGGACGGGACATTGGCGAGGGCACGTGGGCATAGGGCACGTGGGGGAGGGGACATTGGCGAGGGCACGTGGGCATAGGGCACGTGGGGGAGGGGACATTGGCGAGGGCACGTGGGCATAGGGCGCATGTGGTGGACGGGACATTGGCGAGGGCACGTGGGCATAGGGCACGTGGGGGAGGGGACATTGGCGAGGGCACGTGGGCATAGGGCACGTGGTGGATGGGACATTGGCGAGGGCACGTGGGCATAGGGCACGTGGTGGACGGGACATTGGCGAGGGCACGTGGGCATAGGGCACGTGGGGGAGGGGACATTGGCGAGGGCACGTGGGCATAGGGCACGTGGGGGAGGGGACATTGGCGAGGGCACGTGGGCATAGGGCACGTGGTGGACGGGACATTGGTGAGGGCACGTGGGCATAGGGCGCATGTGGTGGACGGGACATTGGCGAGGGCACGTGGGCATAGGGCACGTGGGGGAGGGGACATTGGCGAGGGCACGTGGGCATAGGGCACGTGGTGGACGGGACATTGGCGAGGGCACGTGGGCATAGGGCACGTGGTGGACGGGACATTGGCGAGGGCACGTGGGCATAGGGCACGTGGTGGACGGGACATTGGCGAGGGCACGTGGGGGAGGGGACATTGGCGAGGGCACGTGGGCATAGGGCACGTGGGGGAGGGGACATTGGCGAGGGCACGTGGGCATAGGGCACGTGGTGGAGGGGACATTGGCGAGGGCACGTGGGGGAGGGGACATTGGCGAGGGCACGTGGGCATAGGGCACGTGGGGGAGGGGACATTGGCGAGGGCACGTGGGCATAGGGCACGTGGGGGAGGGGACATTGGCGAGGGCACGTGGGCATAGGGCGCATGTGGTGGACGGGACATTGGCGAGGGCACGTGGGCATAGGGCACGTGGGGGAGGGGACATTGGCGAGGGCACGTGGGCATAGGGCACGTGGTGGACGGGACATTGGCGAGGGCACGTGGGCATAGGGCGCATGTGGTGGACGGGACATTGGCGAGGGCACGTGGGCATAGGGCACGTGGGGGAGGGGACATTGGCGAGGGCACGTGGGCATAGGGCGCATGTGGTGGACGGGACATTGGCGAGGGCACGTGGGCATAGGGCACGTGGGGGAGGGGACATTGGCGAGGGCACGTGGGCATAGGGCTAGTTGAAGGGTTAATAAAACACAAGCTGACTGTGTGATTGTGTTTAGGATCAAGAGATGTTGGAGAAGGCGCAAAGACTCATGTACCCTCCTGCTGATGTGCCTGATGCTCCTGCTGATGCACATGCTGCTCCTCCTCCTGCACCTCCTGCTGATGCACCCGCTGATGCTCCTGCTGCTCCTCCTGCTGATGCTCCACCCCAGCCGGAGGCGGCGTCAACTTCAGGAGGCCCCCGGAGGAAACGAAGACGAGATGGAGACAAAGAGGAGGAACATCCTGCCAAACGGAGCCAAGCCCCGCCCCGTGCCCCACTGTAAAGGACCAATCAGACTCAGCCATCCTCAGGTCATGTGCCTCAGCTACTTGTTCACTACTGGTACTGTAAATAATGTTTTCTAATAAAGTTTTTTGTATATTTTCCACTTTGTCCTGTTTTATTTTCCTCAAAGTTTTAAAATATAATTTAAAAATGTAAATGTAAAACCTTTAAAACTCCAAAGCAAATAAACATTAATCCTGATTCACTGACAGTTTAACACGTTCTTTATTTCTTTTCATTAAGACACTTTACCTTTGATAAACTGAGTAAAATTTATTTTTCATCTGTTTAAAATAAAACTTCTATGAAGGCGACTGAAGGTCACATGACAACTGAACCATCTCCGTGACCACTCAATGAACAGGGAGTCATAAGAGTGCCATGAAAAAGACTAAGATAGGGGAAATATGCGAGAATAAAATTAAGTAAAGTATTTTTTCAGTCCCTTAAACTCAACAAAATTAATATCTTGATAGAAACATGAAGTGCTGATTCGTCTGTGATTCAAATGAATTAAATCAGACATTTTGTTATTGAGGAAAATCATGTCATGATAATTTTTGTTTTGTGTCCTAGTTTAGTGTCCAGCCAACAGATCTGGTTCATTTAAAGAGGTCATATTCTGCATTTTGGCTTTTCCCCTCTCCTTTATTGAGTTTAGACCTTTTTTGTGCTGTAACAGGTTTGCAAACTGAAAAAGCCCAAAGTGAGTTCCCATCTCCCACAGAAACTGAAAACAGCTCGTTTGTAGTCCAGCCGCTTCCCTGTGACATCACAGGGGTGAAAGCTAAACGCGCCTCATATAACGCTCGCCAAGCGGCGACTCCGACACGGCCTCAGAAACAGCGAGCTGCAGCACACAGCTCTCCTCTCCCTTCCAAACACTAGCTACCCTCCAGGCAGTCAGTGGACAGAAAGTTGTTCCTGTGATGTAGAGACAGAGCTCAGTTAAAACTTTATGGATACAGATTAATAACTCACCGCTCTGAAACTCTCGCTCCAGTCCGTGTTGCCGAGCCGGTCGGCAACACGTACGGCTGAACCCGAGCCGTTTACCGGCTTCTCGCCGACCCGCCCTTCTCTGCTTCTGATTGGCTAGTAGTCCTTAACTAGGAACTGAGCATGTGCAACTCCCAACAAAGATCATGTAGAGACAAGATGTATCACTCCATAGCTAAAACGAAGCCTTCAACACAGGCTGAAAAGAGGAGCTGCAGCAATGTGCAGTCTGATAAACATATAACCATGGAAACCTGTTCTGGTACAACACCTAAATAAGATGAGGAACCTGAACATGAGCAGAATATACGACCTCTTTAATGTCCGGCAGTCATAAAATTGGTTGTAAACGTGTGCAAGAGGAGAAACTTCTGTGAGCTGAGGTCACTGCATTTACTTTGTACCTGAAAACATATTTAATATTAATATACAACTTGATATGGTTTATATTTAGCACATTTTAACAACGCTGCGATGATACTGTTAACTGTGAGCATTTTGATCATCGTGTTTCATTCTGTTTCATCTCTAGTCAGGTGAATCCTGCCAGGCGTAGTGGAAAGGAAAGAGAGGAGGAAATGTAAAGATATGATGACGGATCCGCCGGGTTGTTATTCTGAACAATGTCAAATAAAGATAAAACACAACAGTGGGAATCTGTTCTTCACAGTCTTTTATCTAACGGTGTGTTCTTTACAGCAGCAGGGGGAACACAGGACCTGAGAGATGGCAGCACGTCTCAAACAGAAACCACTACAGCACTCACCATGCTCACAGATAATAATATTTTAATGACATACTGACCTCCAAACTGATCAAACAGAACTCATGAACAGATCTTACTTTCCCCTGAGACGATTATTTGTAATAAGAATGACGCTCCGGGAATGTTTCCACATTTTATTTGAGACTTTAGTTTGAATGTGGGAAACATTTTGTGATGCTCTCTCTGCCGTGTTGTTCCATACGACAGGAAGCGGCTGATATCCTGCAGGTGGAAACACGTCATGCACGAGTGGTGTTAACACCTCCAGACTCTTTCCTGGGGTACCCAGACCTGACCCAGCTCCGAGTTTTGACATCACCCTCAGGGAGACCTCTCGCCTTTAACGCCTTTAAATCCTGAGAGAAGGTCTGAAGGACCCGGCTCGGCTCACAGGACACAACGTGAGATCACAGAGATTCACAGTTCAGCCGTCACGTTAACAGACTTCCAGCTGATCGACCTTCTGACACGATCCATGAAGTCTGAGGAGCTCTGAAACCTCAAATATGAATTCTTTCAGATCCAGCAGCAGATTAAATGAATTAACAAACACTGAACCCCACACAGACTCTGTGAACAACAAAAACACATTTTCTCTGCTTGATAAAAAAAGTCTGTATATTTCTGAGTATAATTTCCCCGCTTCCTGATTTTCTTGTGATTATTCCTGTAACGGTTGAACTTTCTCCTCGCGTGTTTGATGTTTTCCTCATTTACTGTGAACTGAATCCTGTCAGTTTTTACAAGTTAAACGTTCAACAGGAAACTGACTTCCTGTCTCTTAAAGCTTAGTAAAAAGTTATTGTTTACATATTTGTTAAAACTGACAGGACAATATGAGACAGATAATCTGGCTCCTCCTCTCCCGGTCAGAAACAACCAATCAGAGCCAGGAGGAGTGTCTTAGCGGTGTCAATCACGCTCGTGTACGCGCTGCTCGCACCCGTCCCCCGCACAGCGCGGGCCGTCGTTCAAGCTCAAGATTGCCGGAGAAAAAACAATTTCTCGAGTGGCAGCTGCTCAGAAAACAAAGACGGGTAAACAGAAGAAGACCGATGAAGAAAAACTAGCTAAAAAGAAAGAATTAGACCGAAGCACGACATAAAACGAGGGTAAATCTCTGAGCGGCTTCTCAGAGGTGGAGAGAGCTACGGGTCCTGAAAGGATTCAAAACCGATGCAGAGCTAGCCACATTTCTGCCTCACAAGTAAGTATCCCTGCTTGATCAGTTAATTTTTTAATAACTACACAGCTAAGACAGCGATGGTTACAGGATCTCTGGTGAAGTCTTTACTGTGTAGCTTGTTGCTAAGGCTAACAGTTAGCTTGTTAGCTTGCAGCGATTAACTTTACCTGCTAACTCCTCCACCCTCAGTATCAGCAACACTGTTCCAATGCCTACATTTACTAAGTAATTTATTTTTTGTGCATCAGAATTAAATGCATGTGGACATGGTGAAGTTACTTTAATTGTGCGCTGTCCCTGTCAAAATAAAAATTAAAGCTGCAAGCAGCGTTGGGCGGGCTCTCGCACGTGTAGCGCGTCGGGGCGGACGCTGCATGAAGGTGTGATACGTCACTTCCTGTGTCCCCTTTGTGGCGCTACATAGCACTTGGTGCTAATAATATAAGTTAATGTTGGCATGTACATGTGTTCAGGGCGGGACTCTCAGATGTGAGCATGTACACTGAAGTTACAACAACTTCCTGTTTCATGGCGAATCATGGACGCCACGAAAACTTGCAGATAGCACAACTTTTCATTGTCAATGCCTTTAGAAGGCACAGCAGAAATTTGACGTCGATCCGACTAAATCCCTAGGAGGAGTTCGTTAAAGTACAAAGTGTGTAAATCATCCAAAAATGGCTGACTTCCTGTTGACTTTAGGCTATGGGTTCTTGAGGCTTTTTTGTGCGTCTTAATATGATAATTATGATACATGTCCCCAGAAAATTTCGTACATGTAGGTTGAACATGAACGAGGGGCTAATCTTTTCCAATTTTCTAGGTGGCGCTAGCGAGTCATTTTGCCACGCCCATGTGCGAAACCCATAAAATACGATTTTTTTCCTTTAGTCCTGACATGTGTGCAAAGTTTGAGTTTTCGAGTATGTTTAGGTCCCCAAAATGGAGCTTACTTTGCAGAAAAAAAAGAAAAAAAAACCCTACAGTTTTATTAGGGCCCGAGCACGGTAACTTCATTATTGTAAAAGTTAGAACGTAATGCTAAATGTGTGGAGCTCCCAGCCTACGTTCAAGTACGGGATGCGAGCTGGGGACTTCAGATATAATCCTGTCTGGAAACAACTAGGCCAAAGTTGCTCTTCAGGTTTCTGAATGTGGGAACAGTGGAGCGCTCAGCCTTCTGCAAAACACAGGACACATACTGTAACAGAGCAGAAGTAGTTTCCAGGCTGCAGTCAAAGGACCTTGTTGTAGTAGTTAGTGAGCAGTTACACATGCATGTGAACACAGCTGTTACTTTTTATAGCTGACGGGCGTACGGACAGACCTCCACCTGCACCATCATGGAGAACGACACCAAAGAAAACACTGACAAGCGAGAGACGCAGAGGAGTTCAGGGAAGTCTTTATCAGCACAGATATCTGCTCTCTTCAATACAGTCATACTAATAGTAAATGTCTGCTTGACCTCGAAGGAGCTCACCTGCCAAACAGTATATCTAAGTACATTTCTGTTGTGCTCTTTATTGGAAAGAGCCAGTCAAAGGAAAATCCCAGGATAGCTGCACACTCTAGACATGAGGTTCCACAAACTCGCATGCAGGACGTGTTCTGATAAACAACTGACATCACAAGTGTCAAACTTGTATATTTTTTAATACAATATTTTTGCAGGCAGCAGAGGGCTTGTTCTGTTCTTCTGCAGTGGAACAAAGACGTCTGCACTCATTTCTGGTTCTGCTGCAGTGATACCGTCACTCAACATGCATGTGGGGCCAGTACAACAGCTCTGTGTACAACTTGTTCATTACTGCAGGGGAAATGTACACTTATCTAATTCATACACATCTGCCAACAATATTGAAAAATTAAGGGTGAGACTAAAGTCAGTCACATCAGTACATTCAGTCTGAGGCGTAAACACATTTATTACTACAGAGATCAGACCCACAAGAAAGCTGAGAACTTGTGTTATAACATGAACCCTCTTACAGAAAAAAAGTGCATTCAAACTTTTTACAAGTTATTTCAAACATTAGGGTGTCTAACTCTTGAAGAGAAGTGCTGCTTCTCCCACTGCAGGTAGCTACAGACATGACGCCAGCCAGGGAAAGCAAAGCATTAAAACACACGTGGTCACATGGTCACCTGCTGCATCACCTGCAGCACTTACGATCGCTTCTCGCTGCCGGTGGACTCAAAGACCGACTGGAATGTTTGACCCTTGTAGAGGCCAAACTCCAGCAGGTCGCCGTCCATCCCTCTCACCGACAAAGAGCCCTCCAGCATCCGACGCTGCCGGCGTCATCTCCTGGAAGAGCCGAGGGCATCTTTGTTGGCGGTGAGGGGCGACTGTGCGAGGGGCCCACTTTCCCGCTCTACCTGGTGGGATGCAGGTCCAGCCGACGTCGTGGCTCAGCAGCCACTTGAAGGTTTTTCCCGCACTCTTATTCCTCCTGGACACTGTAACCCAGGTGACTTCTGATTCCTGAGCTGGAGGAGGAGGCAGCTGCCGGCTCTCCTCAGACGTCATGCTGCTGCCGTCCTCCTAAATACCCCAGTCGGGGGGGACATAATCACACACAGGTGAATTGCATGGATCCATCCTGCCTTGTGTCAACGGTTCAGGCTGGTGGGGGTGTGATTGTAGGGGGGATATTTTACTTTTTACAAATCTCAAATCATCTCAAACTGCTTTTAGACCATGACAGTCAGTTCACTGGACTCCAGTTTAGGGTGAGTCTTGCTTTAAATAACGTTAACGGCACAGTAACGTGAGGCCACGCTGTGGAAACGCATTTAACCACGAAATCTCGCCTGAAACACGACTAACTTGCCTGTAGCAACATTAGAAACACTCAAACACAGTTGACCTGTTTTGTAACAGCATTTTGTTTTTAAAGAGTGGAGAAGCCTTTAAAATCATTAATGGTGCAATAGTGGTTAGTGGTAACGCACTGCTGTGTCTCCCTCCTGGTGAGTGTCTGAGTGCTGTTGACCTGATTCAGTATTCAGTGATCTCCCTGGTGAGTTAGGGAGTGAGCCAGCTGACCGTAATCTGTCCTTCCGTCGGTGCACTCATTTGTTGTTTTGCCTTGGTTTTGATATCCAGGCTCCGTGTTGGTCGTGGTCTTTGTTTGGGTAATATTCTTTGGTTCTGGTCCTGCGTTTGTGATTATGGTTCTGACAGCCGTTGGGTAGAGAGCGTTGGTGATTAGGCTGCTTGCGTATCATTGGCCACTCTGTGCTGTGGGGAAGCTGCACTCTGGTTTCATTGTGAAACTCTTGTTCAGATGTAGGAACGTGATCTAGGACGGAAACACCTGAGGACTTAGTAAGTGCACCTTCACAGGGGTTGCCTGAGCAACTCACTGAAGAGCAGCTTCTAAAACTTGAACTTGAAATCTGATGAGGAAACAAACCAATGCTCACGTGGACAAACGGTTTTGGTGCGTGAGGTGGGTTTTCTAGAGTAGTCGTCACAAAACTAGTGTAATACAAGAATACAAGAATAACATGGAGACCGACTTTCCAAAGCAAAAGTTTACTATTAAAAACCCTGTTGACAATGTTGACGTTTTCAGGAGTTATTAATTCCAGTTTCTAACAGTTATTTCTTGTTTATTTGTGTTGTTCTGCAGACGTGACGCTCCTGAAAGAGCAGTTTCTGCCCTGGTTGCTGTAAAGTCTACAGCGCCGTGTCGAACCACCACAGGGCGGCCGACCCGGAGAAGAGGCGTCTCCTTCTGCATCTGGGGACCAGGAGGCTCAGCGTTGGGGACTGTGCCTGTCGGGTCTCTGGTGCTCGTACAAGAACGCAATAAAGCATGCGCTGCGGTGTGCGTTCGCCCCGGCGTTTGATCCGCAGTCGTAAACCTACGGACGCTTCAGGGGATCACACGCTTACTGGCGGCTTTCTCAGAGGTGTGGCAAGCACGCCAGAGACTCTTTTGAATGTCCTTCAGAACTCGATATGAAGCATTGCTGCTACAGACGTTCTCGTGCTTTTATTTTGGAGGCACAATCACTTGAGAGATCTGCTTCAGCACCAGCCGCTAGTTTATTGATTTATTTTTCTGCTATCAAAGTAATCTGACCAGATGTTGTTGCCGACCGCTGGACCAGGGTAAAGGAAGAGAGGACAGAGGCTCTTTGTCGCCTTCGAGGGAAAGACGTTGTCGTCCCAGGTGTGTAGTTGAAGCTGTTGAATGTATGACTGTGTGGAAGCAACTCATCACTGTTGAAAGGAACCTCCTGCTCGCTGCGCACATTACTGCAGCTCCAGCACTTTGGAGAATGACAGCAGAAATCCTGCAACTCTGTCGCCATGGAGGAGCTTTCATCCAGACTGTGGACGAGCAGAGATGAAGCCGGCGCTCAGATGCCCACACCGGGGCCCCTATGAGTAAGTACTCGTGTGTGTAACAGCAATATAAATATTGTAGTACATTATGAAGCTCCACAGAGACGAACACAAGGCCTTTGGGATCCATCGGTCTGGAAAACAGCAGCAGTGAGTGTAAAAACTGTCTCCTGTTGTGACACGTTTAGTAACCAGACAGTTGCAGATTTTGTTTTCACTGCCTACTCTCCTCTGCCAGAAGGCGTCTTACTCATCCTGCTGTTCAAGGCAGCAGAGACAGAAGGACGTCCGTCCTCTTCACCTGGCTGGAGGACAGTGTGGGTGGTGATGAGAGTGCCGACACACGTGAGCAGTTTCGTCGTACCTTTGAGTAATTTCAGTAATTGCTATGTTAAGGACATATTTTAGTGCGTTTTTATGTTCTGCAGGCATTATGGGTTGGCGTCCTTCGCCACGTCTGCGACATTCACACCAAGAACGTTCCTGTCTTTAGTCTGAAGTCCAGACAGGAAGAGTCTCAGAGAGGATTTCTCCCAGTTTGGTTTCACAGAAGCAAATCAAGCAACTCAGTTTAGGAATCCTGTCTTATCTCAGGTCAGCAAATCCTAAACACTCGATCCAGCATACGTTACCTAGCAACCGATGCCACTTTGCTCATCGCGCCGAGCTAAACGGCTTTTAGTCGCTGTTTGGTCGTTTTTTAATGAAACAAACAACAACTATCCCGGCAACCACCGGTGTCGCCAGGACCGGCGCCCTGGAGTCCAGCACAGATCTGTTCCTGGACGTTACTCACAATGACAAACCTCCAGGGGAGACGGACCCAGGAAGACCGGACTGACCTGGACCACACAGACCTGAGGGCTTTAGTTTGGCTGCTGTTGCTTGCTGGTGTAACGAATCATTGCAGAGTCTGAGGGATGGTGAGACCGGCCGGATTATTTCCAGGGCCATCGGTTCGATGACGAGATGACCGGGTCGGAGCGGGAGAGGCGGACCCCCTCTGCATTTTAATCCAGACATCTGCATCGATGAGCAACTGGTGCCGTTCAGGGGCAGATGTGTCAGATACTCATGAAAGAATGACGACGACCTCGACACGGTACGTGCCGCATTAATCTCGCTGCTCTACAGGAAGCATTTATTCCTTCTGTATGTGCTCGACTGAAACAGGCTGCAGTGTCTCTGATTCAGATTTAGAATAGAAGAATGAATGTTGGTGTGTGACGGGGAGCAAGAGTTTCAGGCTAGTTATTTTTCCTTTGCAGGTTGGCAGCACTTCCAGCTGCAGGCGGAGAACCAGCCGTAGTTCTGTTTCAAAACCTCGGTTGGTCGGTTGTGTGGACCCCCGACACCCAAACTGGAAGCCTGGTGATGGCCATGAGAGCCACCAGCCGCCGCGGCCTTGGTGTCGGGTGCTCGCGTGGTACATGTGTGTACACCCCCCCCCCCCCCCCCACGCTCCAAATGGTCTTTGTTAAATTATGTTAATAAAATTGTTGTTGTTAAAAAACATTTTGTGTTTTATTTCTAGAGCATAAAAATGTAACAGCCGGTGCTTTTAGACAGTAAATATATTTATTATAAAGGTCTACAGGAAGCTGAAACACGTCAGCTCCCCACCCCCGAGTAGGACGCCAGGCTTGTTGTTAGAGAGCGGGTGAGGAACAAACTGCAGGAGGAAGAAGCAAGAAATAACTTAGTGGGAGCGCCGCAGTGACACCGACACAACTAGAGGTCTGCAAGCACGTCTGGTCCCCACGGGGCCCGACACGCTGGGGCGATTCGGGCCGGGCTCGGCTTCGTTTAGCTTCTCTCCTTTCATTGTGCCCTTATCTGCGCACAGCACACGGACTTCCGTTGAAATATTGTGGTATTCACTGCTGTGCCGGAGCTACAGCTGGAGCGCCGCTGCCCTTCAACACAAAGTCCGAGATTCCCTCCAGCCTAACAGAGTCCGTCTAATGGATTCACTTGTTTACTGCTGGATTTGGATATAATAAAAAGATAAGATTATTTTATTATTAAAAGATAATAATGGGTTCTGATCGCCCTTTAAAACAGGCGCAGGTGCACCATGCGTTTCAATAATTATGGGTTACGACGTTATAATGGGTTTGAACTTTCTTGTCCTTGGGGTCAGAGCGGCTGTAAATCAGCTTTAGCTTGAATTTTCTACTCCTGTTAAAAAAAAAAAAAAAACAAACACTCAAAATGACCATAATGTCAAATTTGATTTCCAGGACAAGTGACTGAAAGAGGTTGAAAAGCACTAACCTCATTTTGAAGGTGTGGCCTGAGGCTTTTTGCAGAGCGTGTTGGTGGGTAAAGTGGAAAGCTAGAAGCCTCTGCCAGCGGGCGGACACAAAGCTGTGAGAAATCAGTTGATATAAGAAATTCCTTGCAGTAAAGTTAAATTCGGACGTTATAAGAAGGATGTGAAGCTGGACTGAACAGCATGGGGGTGACGGGACGTTCTCTCTAAATGTTGACCTCGGTATGCTTACTAAGGTCACATGATGCTGACAGGACTGACTACTAGGGATGTCACAATTAAGACATGACTGTACTCGTTTCTCCAGGTTCCCACCGGGGATCCAGCACCTGGACAAGCTCAGCGACCGCTCGACTTGTCAAAGATAAACAGCAAGTCGTAGAGTTAGTTTCATGAAACATTTCTCACCCGAGAGACTGAAATAATGAATGAAATCAGCACAGTGCAGGTTGTAACTTCAACAACGCCTCTGAATATTCTGACATGAACCCGCCTCATCTGTCCTGCACGTCCTCTTTCACAGCTGGTTTTATTTAAAGGAGTGTTTGTTGAAGTGCATGATGGGATGTGATGTTTTTCTCCGTGGTTTCATATTGGGTATCGAGAATCGAGGAATTTCACTGTAATCCTTGTATTGATCCCGGCCCGATCGATCCGCACTACAGATAACGTCCCGGACAGATGCAGCCGCTGATGGACAGGCGAGACACGTCCGGGTCTACGGGAGATGAAACAGATGTTGGAACTTGGATGTACATGTCTGAAACCCCGCAGGTAACTTGAGAAGGGTCAACTCATTCTCACTTCACAGCACCCTTTAAGTTACGTACACAACTTACGCAACCTCCATAAAATCTCCAATGGTGAGGAAACTACACCGGCCTCCTGGGTGGAGGTTTCTGGCCCACCGCCCATCCCAACCGTGTTACAAACGGAACCAACATTTCCAAAAATTCACCAGAATTCAGGAATTTAAGTGTTTAATGCTGAAAATGTTCAGAAAGTTCAGCGTTAAAGAAAATGGTTTTAAACTGAACCTGGGTTAGTTGATGTAAATGAGACCAGAGTCGTGTGTTGAAAGAGCAAAGTAACCCTGAGTCCTGTCTGCAGGCTCCACCAATCAGACGGCAGCGTTCGGGTGGAGGTCGGAGAGCGAGCGGTCGGCGTTCAGTCTCTGGTCATGTCGCCCTCTCGGCTGCTGCTCTGCTGTCTCGCTGCTCTGCCTGCCGTCTGTCTGAAAGGTAAGACTTCGCTTGTCTCCGCTTTATTTTGAAATGATGAGATGATGATGATGAGAATCTGTCAGACATCTTAAAGTTCTGGTTTCTGTCAGAGGAGTTCTGAACAGTGAGTGACTCTGACCTCTGTGATGTGGCGTTGGACAGTTTACAGACCGCCTGTCCGTCTCCAGTGTTACAATGGACCAGGTGTGTTTGCGGAGTCGTCCTGCAGTCTGACTGTAGCTCTGCGGCTTCATGGTGTTTATTTTTAATCTGCGACCTGCAGCAGTTCTCACTCTAAATGTTAATGGATTCATTGTTAGCATGAGCCGCTAACAGCTTCAGGCTGCAGAGCGTTGACCTCTGACCTTTGCAGACCTGCTTTCACACCATGTCTGAATTATATTTATTGTTTACTGCACATTTATTTATTTAAAGAGTTTCTCTCTGTTGCATGTAGTATATTAATGTGTTTTTCCATGGCTTCATAGGTATTTTCTGCATGTTTAAAAAACCAGGGGCCTTCGGGGCCCTTGGAGTCTGGAGCATCTCAGCAGTTTCAGATCAGCATTTTACCTTTACCAGCACACCTGGTCTTCACTTCAAATTAAAAGCTTGTTGGTGTCTGAAGTTCATAACTCTGTGTGTGTGTGTGTCTCAGGAGGCGGTCTCCAGTGTTTGGGTTGTAATGTAGGCGGTGGGCGTGGCCGGGGGCGGGGCTACGTGGAGCTGGGCTGCGGCCAACCAGAAACCATCAACTGCAGTCGAACAGAGAGAGGATTCAAACTGCGATTCTGCATCACGACGTACAGCAGTCAGTACCTGTCTGTCTGTTTACCTGTCTGTCTGTTCACCTGTCTGTCTGTTCGTCTGTCTGTCTGTTCACCTGTCTGTCTGTTTACCTGTCTGTCTGTTCGTCTGTCTGTCTGGTCACCTGTCTGTCTGTTTACCTGTCTGTCTGTTCGTCTGTCTGTCTGGTCACCTGTCTGTCTGGTCACCTGTCTGTCTGTTCGCCTGTCTGTCTGGTCACCTGTCTGTCTGTTTACCTGTCTGTCTGTTCGTGTGTCTGTCTGGTCACCTGTCTGTCTGTTTACCTGTCTGTCTGTTCACCTGTCTGTCTGGTCGTCTGTCTGTCTGTTCACCTGTCTGTCTGGTCGTCTGTCTGTCTGGTCACCTGTCTGTCTGGTCGTCTGTCTGTCTGGTCACCTGTCTGTCTGTCTGGTCACCTGTCTGTCTGTCTGGTCGTCTGTCTGTCTGTTCACCTGTCTGTCTGTCTGGTCGTCTGTCTGTCTGTTCACCTGTCTGTCTGTCTGGTCACCTGTCTGTCTGTCTGGTCACCTGTCTGTCTGTCTGGTCACCTGTCTGTCTGTCTGGTCACCTGTCTGTCTGTTCACCTGTCTGTCTGTCTGGTCACCTGTCTGTCTGTTCACCTGTCTGTCTGTCTGGTCACCTGTCTGTCTGGTCGTCTGTCTGTCTGTTCACCTGTCTGTCTGGTCGCCTGTCTGTCTGGTCACCTGTCTGTCTGTCTGGTCGTCTGTCTGTCTGTCTGTTCACCTGTCTGTCTGGTCACCTGTCTGTCTGTTCACCTGTCTGTCTGTCTGTTCACCTGTCTGTCTGTCTGTCTGGTCGTCTGTCTGTCTGGTCGTCTGTCTGTCTGTTCACCTGTCTGTCTGTTCACCTGTCTGTCTGTTCACCTGTCTGTCTGTCTGGTCACCTGTCTGTCTGGTCACCTGTCTGTCTGTCTGGTCGTCTGTCTGTCTGTTCACCTGTCTGTCTGGTCGTCTGTCTGTCTGTTCACCTGTCTGTCTGTTCACCTGTCTGTCTGTCTGGTCACCTGTCTGTCTGTCTGTTCACCTGTCTGTCTGTTCACCTGTCTGTCTGTCTGGTCACCTGTCTGTCTGTCTGGTCACCTGTCTGTCTGTCTGGTCACCTGTCTGTCTGTCTGTTCACCTGTCTGTCTGGTCGTCTGTCTGGTCGTCTGTCTGTCTGGTCACCTGTCTGTCTGGTCACCTGTCTGTCTGTCTGGTCGTCTGTCTGTCTGTTCACCTGTCTGTCTGGTCGTCTGTCTGTCTGGTCACCTGTCTGTCTGGTCGTCTGTCTGTCTGGTCACCTGTCTGTCTGGTCACCTGTCTGTCTGTTCACCTGTCTGTCTGTCTGTTCACCTGTCTGTCTGTCTGGTCGTCTGTCTGTCTGTTCACCTGTCTGTCTGTCTGTTCACCTGTCTGTCTGTCTGTTCACCTGTCTGTCTGTCTGTTCACCTGTCTGTCTGGTCACCTGTCTGTCTCTCTGGTCACCTGTCTGTCTGTCTGTTTACTTGTCTGTCTGGTCACCTGTCTGTCTGTTCACCTGTCTGTCTGTCTGTTTACTTGTCTGTCTGTTCACCTGTCTGTCTGTCTGGTCACCTGTCTGTCTGTCTGGTCACCTGTCTGTCTGTCTGGTCACCTGTCTGTCTCTCTGGTCACCTGTCTGTCTCTCTGGTCACCTGTCTCTCTGGTCACCTGTCTCTCTGGTCACCTGTCTGGTCACCTGTCTGTCTGTCTGGTCAACTGTCTGTCTGTTCACCTGTCTCTCTGGTCACCTGTCTGTCTGTCTGGTCACCTGTCTGTCTGGTCACCTGTCTGTCTCTCTGGTCACCTGTCTGTCTCTCTGGTCACCTGTCTGTCTGTTCACCTGTCTCTCTGGTCACCTGTCTGGTCACCTGTCTGTCTGGTCACCTGTCTGTCTGTCTGGTCACCTGTCTGTCTGGTCACCTGTCTGTCTGGTCACCTGTCTGTCTGTCTGGTCACCTGTCTGTCTGTCTGGTCACCTGTCTGTCTGGTCACCTGTCTGTCTGGTCACCTGTCTGTCTGTCTGGTCACCTGTCTGTCTGGTCACCTGTCTGTCTGTCTGGTCGTCTGTCTGTCTGTTCACCTGTCTGTCTGTCTGGTCGTCTGTCTGTCTGTTCACCTGTCTGTCTGTCTGGTCACCTGTCTGTCTGTCTGGTCACCTGTCTGTCTGTCTGGTCACCTGTCTGTCTGTCTGTTTACTTGTCTGTCTGTCTGGTCACCTGTCTGTCTGGTCACCTGTCTGTCTGGTCACCTGTCTGTCTGTCTGGTCGTCTGTCTGTCTGTCTGTTCACCTGTCTGTCTGGTCACCTGTCTGTCTGTTCACCTGTCTGTCTGTCTGTTCACCTGTCTGTCTGTCTGTCTGGTCGTCTGTCTGTCTGGTCGTCTGTCTGTCTGTTCACCTGTCTGTCTGTTCACCTGTCTGTCTGTTCACCTGTCTGTCTGTTCACCTGTCTGTCTGTCTGGTCACCTGTCTGTCTGGTCACCTGTCTGTCTGTCTGGTCGTCTGTCTGTCTGTTCACCTGTCTGTCTGGTCGTCTGTCTGTCTGTTCACCTGTCTGTCTGTTCACCTGTCTGTCTGTCTGGTCACCTGTCTGTCTGTCTGTTCACCTGTCTGTCTGTTCACCTGTCTGTCTGTCTGGTCACCTGTCTGTCTGTCTGGTCACCTGTCTGTCTGTCTGTTCACCTGTCTGTCTGGTCGTCTGTCTGGTCGTCTGTCTGTCTGGTCACCTGTCTGTCTGGTCACCTGTCTGTCTGTCTGGTCGTCTGTCTGTCTGTTCACCTGTCTGTCTGGTCGTCTGTCTGTCTGGTCACCTGTCTGTCTGGTCGTCTGTCTGTCTGGTCACCTGTCTGTCTGGTCACCTGTCTGTCTGTTCACCTGTCTGTCTGTCTGTTCACCTGTCTGTCTGTCTGGTCGTCTGTCTGTCTGTTCACCTGTCTGTCTGTCTGTTCACCTGTCTGTCTGTCTGTTCACCTGTCTGTCTGTCTGTTCACCTGTCTGTCTGGTCACCTGTCTGTCTCTCTGGTCACCTGTCTGTCTGTCTGTTTACTTGTCTGTCTGGTCACCTGTCTGTCTGTTCACCTGTCTGTCTGTCTGTTTACTTGTCTGTCTGTTCACCTGTCTGTCTGTCTGTTCACCTGTCTGTCTGTCTGGTCACCTGTCTGTCTGTCTGGTCACCTGTCTGTCTCTCTGGTCACCTGTCTGTCTCTCTGGTCACCTGTCTCTCTGGTCACCTGTCTCTCTGGTCACCTGTCTGGTCACCTGTCTGTCTGTCTGGTCAACTGTCTGTCTGTTCACCTGTCTCTCTGGTCACCTGTCTGTCTGTCTGGTCACCTGTCTGTCTGGTCACCTGTCTGTCTCTCTGGTCACCTGTCTGTCTCTCTGGTCACCTGTCTGTCTGTTCACCTGTCTCTCTGGTCACCTGTCTGGTCACCTGTCTGTCTGTCTGGTCACCTGTCTGTCTGGTCACCTGTCTGTCTGTCTGGTCACCTGTCTGTCTGGTCACCTGTCTGTCTGTCTGGTCACCTGTCTGTCTGTCTGGTCACCTGTCTGTCTGGTCACCTGTCTGTCTGGTCACCTGTCTGTCTGTCTGGTCACCTGTCTGTCTGGTCACCTGTCTGTCTGTCTGGTCACCTGTCTGTCTGTCTGGTCACCTGTCTGTCTGTCTGTTCACCTGTCTGTCTGGTCACCTGTCTGTCTGTCTGGTCGTCTGTCTGTCTGTTCACCTGTCTGTCTGGTCACCTGTCTGTCTCTCTGGTCACCTGTCTGTCTGTCTGTTTACTTGTCTGTCTGGTCACCTGTCTGTCTGTTCACCTGTCTGTCTGTCTGTTTACTTGTCTGTCTGTTCACCTGTCTGTCTGTCTGTTCACCTGTCTGTCTGTCTGGTCACCTGTCTGTCTGTCTGGTCACCTGTCTGTCTGGTCACCTGTCTGTCTGGTCACCTGTCTGTCTGTCTGGTCACCTGTCTGTCTGGTCACCTGTCTGTCTGTCTGTTCACCTGTCTGTCTGTCTGGTCACCTGTCTGTCTCTCTGGTCACCTGTCTGTCTGGTCACCTGTCTGTCTCTCTGGTCACCTGTCTGTCTCTCTGGTCACCTGTCTCTCTCTCTGGTCACCTGTCTCTCTGGTCACCTGTCTGTCTGGTCACCTGTCTGTCTCTCTGGTCACCTGTCTGTCTGTCTGGTCGTCTGTCTGTCTGTTCACCTGTCTGTCTGTCTGTTCACCTGTCTGTCTGTCTGTTCACCTGTCTGTCTGGTCACCTGTCTGTCTCTCTGGTCACCTGTCTCTCTCTCTGGTCACCTGTCTGTCTGGTCACCTGTCTGTCTCTCTGGTCACCTGTCTGTCTCTCTGGTCACCTGTCTGTCTCTCTGGTCACCTGTCTGTCTGTCTGGTCACCTGTCTGTCTGTCTGGTCACCTGTCTGTCTGTCTGGTCACCTGTCTGTCTGTCTGGTCACCTGTCTGTCTGGTCACCTGTCTGGTCACCTGTCTGTCTGGTCACCTGTCTGTCTGGTCACCTGTCTGGTCACCTGTCTGTCTGGTCACCTGTCTGTCTGTCTGGTCACCTGTCTGTCTGTCTGGTCACCTGTCTGTCTGTCTGGTCACCTGTCTGTCTGTCTGGTCACCTGTCTGTCTGTCTGGTCACCTGTCTGTCTCTCTGGTCACCTGTCTGTCTCTCTGGTCACCTGTCTCTCTGGTCACCTGTCTGGTCACCTGTCTGTCTGTCTGGTCAACTGTCTGTCTGTTCACCTGTCTCTCTGGTCACCTGTCTGTCTGTCTGGTCACCTGTCTGTCTGGTCACCTGTCTGTCTCTCTGGTCACCTGTCTGTCTCTCTGGTCACCTGTCTGTCTCTCTGGTCACCTGTCTGTCTCTCTGGTCACCTGTCTGTCTCTCTGGTCACCTGTCTGTCTGTTCACCTGTCTGTCTGGTCACCTGTCTGGTCACCTGTCTGTCTGTCTGGTCACCTGTCTGTCTGGTCACCTGTCTGTCTGGTCACCTGTCTGTCTGGTCACCTGTCTGGTCACCTGTCTGTCTGGTCACCTGTCTGTCTGTCTGGTCACCTGTCTGTCTGTCTGGTCACCTGTCTGTCTGTCTGGTCACCTGTCTGTCTGTCTGGTCACCTGTCTGTCTCTCTGGTCACCTGTCTGTCTCTCTGGTCACCTGTCTCTCTGGTCACCTGTCTGGTCACCTGTCTGTCTGTCTGGTCAACTGTCTGTCTGTTCACCTGTCTCTCTGGTCACCTGTCTGTCTGTCTGGTCACCTGTCTGTCTGGTCACCTGTCTGTCTCTCTGGTCACCTGTCTGTCTCTCTGGTCACCTGTCTGTCTCTCTGGTCACCTGTCTGTCTGTTCACCTGTCTGTCTGGTCACCTGTCTGGTCACCTGTCTGTCTGTCTGGTCACCTGTCTGTCTGGTCACCTGTCTGTCTGGTCACCTGTCTGTCTGTCTGGTCACCTGTCTGTCTGGTCACCTGTCTGTCTGTCTGGTCACCTGTCTGTCTGGTCACCTGTCTGGTCACCTGTCTGTCTGGTCACCTGTCTGGTCACCTGTCTGTCTGTCTGGTCACCTGTCTGTCTGTCTGGTCACCTGTCTGTCTGTCTGGTCACCTGTCTGTCTCTCTGGTCACCTGTCTGTCTGGTCACCTGTCTGTCTGTCTGGTCACCTGTCTGTCTGGTCACCTGTCTGTCTGGTCACCTGTCTGTCTCTCTGGTCACCTGTCTGTCTGGTCACCTGTCTGTCTGTCTGGTCACCTGTCTGTCTCTCTGGTCACCTGTCTGTCTGGTCACCTGTCTGTCTGTCTGTCTGTTTACTTGTCTGTCTGTTCACCTGTCTCTCTGGTCACCTGTCTGTCTGGTCACCTGTCTGTCTCTCTGGTCACCTGTCTGTCTGTCTGGTCACCTGTCTGTCTCTCTGGTCACCTGTCTGTCTGGTCACCTGTCTGTCTGTCTGTCTGGTCACCTGTCTGTCTGTCTGGTCACCTGTCTGTCTGTCTGGTCACCTGTCTGTCTGTCTGGTCACCTGTCTGTCTGGTCACCTGTCTGTCTCTCTGGTCACCTGTCTCTCTCTCTGGTCACCTGTCTCTCTGGTCACCTGTCTGTCTGGTCACCTGTCTGTCTCTCTGGTCACCTGTCTCTCTGGTCACCTGTCTGTCAGTCAGACAGTCTTGTTTCTATCTCATTCTGAAAGTTGTGTCTGTAGATTAATAACGACCGCCTGCGCAGGCTGCAGCGCGTCGTCTCTGTTAACAAGGTGACTGGATCGGCACTTTTTAAACATCCAGCCATCTGGTTTTATCGTTCTGCTCCCTGTATGTTTAAAAATTAAACTCCTCCCTCTCTCTCCGCTCCTGTAGAGTCCCTGGACCTGGTCTTGTCTCGGGGATGCGCGACGTCTCGTCACTGTCAGCAGACGGAGCTTCCCGGAGTGTCGGTCGCTTGCTGCGATTGGTCGCTGTGTAATGTCGGGTGGCGGTGGGCGGGGTCGCTCGCTACCGTGATCCTCAGCTTCATCACCGGCGGCTGGTTTCCTCTGCGGGATCTGGCGGCACGCTGAGAACTGATCCTGGATCCGTGCCGGGCCGCAGGCTGGAGGCGGAACAGCTGCAGGTGTTCGTCTTTATTATTTCTCTGTGTCTGACGCTGCAGAGAGTTTACAGAAGCAAGAGACTCAGCATTTAACAGCTCTGACCTTTTCCTTTGGGTCAGCACTCACATTACTCCCTGAACACAGAAATCCCACACGTGCCATCATGAAACCCTGTAGCCGGCTGGGTTGTGTGCTCGTTTGATCTGCTTTTGGCGCCGACCTGAGTGCGGCCGCTGCGTTCACACCTGCCGGCCGCACCGAGGGGGAAACGACCTTTGGTGCGACTCAACAGAAGTAAGTGAGGCAGCTGGGAAAAGGCCCCCTGAGGCTGTGTTTAATTTAATCCTCGCGCGGGTTTTTATCTCTGGACAACCGAACACTGACAACGCCAATAAACACAACGTGCAAATAACTCCAGCTGTATGAACCCAAAGGAAACATGCTGCTGTGGTTAAATAACAATAAACGGATCAAACTGATGCTGAAATAACATGATGCAGATCTGTTAAACATGCTTTGTCAGCAGGACAGCAGCTGTTAAACCGTTTGTTTTCTGAATGGAGTTTGGTTCGATCAGGGCTACGTTACGTTAACCTGTTCACAGTAAAGTACAACCACAGCTGGAATAAAGTTACAGACACACGTTTTCTGAACTCACCAGGTAGTTCAGCTTCCTCGCTTTCTTTTCTCCAGCAATGTCCACTTTTCAGGTTTTTATATAAATAGTCCTGCAGCGCTAACGACAGCAACAGTGGAACCGGATGTGCACGGAAGCTCCAGTGAAGATAAATCAGCGTTTAAAACCCGAAAACTAAAGTAAAAAGCTGATTTAATGAAAGCAGTTTAACTCTGAGCTGCTCTCGCGGGTAAACGGCTCAGCTGTCCAGATTCTGCTCTGCACTTTCCCGTACTTCAGCAGCTCTACGTCGGCCAGCGCCGTTTCACTCCCCCGCTCTGCCCGGTCTTCTCCACACGGCGCTCTGAAGCTCCAAAACGCTGGATTCGCTTTCAGTGTGAAGACGCCATGAACCCCGACGTCCCCCGGGACCTTTTGTCCATCGGTCTCTCCCTCATTTCCTGTCCCCTCTCTCTCTCTGATGGAGTAACAACACCATTAACGAGGAGATGGACAGGATGTGATTGGTTCAGGTATAAACACGCTGTCTAGATGACATAAAGGTTTGTTTTGTTCCTGCTTGTCATTTCCCCAATAAACTGATCAAACTGACCAACATATTGTATTTGTCTGTATTTATATTTGCATTTCTGAACAGTGAAGCTTGTCCTGACTTTGACCTTATTGTTTTTGACCACCTTCTCTTGCCGTATGACTGTAACCTTCCTATCACGCATGCGCAGTAGCAGCCACGTGCTCGAGGAAAGGGCAGGCGGTCTGATCTGATGGACGCAGCGGGTATGACCGCAGCGACCAAAATGACAAGGACCGCCTCAGTGTGAAGGCGGCAGAGAGCAAGCGTGGAGGACTAAAACGTTTATATCTGTGTGAAATGTTTCCCACTCGGGTCAGAATGGAAGAAGACAGAGCAGCAAGTGGCGTCCCGAGTTCGGAGGAAGACGCGGAGTTTCAGGGTGCTGAAGGTGTTTGAGAGGCGGCGACATGTCGCCCACTTTTTACGTTATGCTTTCGCCTTCTTTGTAAGTCCTGCAGGCTCTCGCCCTGCAGCGTGGAGGAGAGGGGAGTGTCTGTTTGAAGATAATCATCATCACACAGCGTCATTAAGCAAAAACTAAATAGTTGAATAAACGCAGTGTGTAATACGGTGACTGTTCCTCTGGTGTTTACCGTTTTCTTCTTCTCTCGCTTCCGGGCTTCCCCTGGTAACCCTGGTAACCTCCATGTTTCACGTCATACCGCTATGAACTGTGGGCAATTCCCTCAGGCAAAGTCTGCAGAAATGCGGACTTACGAAAAGGCTCTATAGAGAGCCTAAGTCCCTCCCCTTCAGGTGGACCACCATGGGACCTTATTACGGAAAAATACTGTACGGTAGTCAACGGCGAGGGACAACAAATGTTTTGATGCCGTTTGAATCGTGCCCTGAATCGCACACGCAATGTTTGTCAATTTAAAAGATACATTTTAAAGTCAAGAAAGTCGCAGTTTGATGTAAAACTGTTGAGGTATCAGACTTTGAAAATACGGAATTACAAAGACCACAAACCCAAAAGTCACGTACGTGATGTCGTAACTGTCTCTTAACGACTGAAGCTAACGTTTCTGAAGCTAACGTATAAAAACTTGCATGAGCGGATGATGTGATAAAAGGACTGAGAGTCGTTGAGATATATTTCTGCGTGGAACACAGCTGAGTTATCCAGCTAGTAGCCACCAAGCAACAAACGTTAGCTTAGCATTACCGCGCTAACATGTTGGTGCGAGACGAGAGATGCAGTTCGTTTAACAGTTTTCACACAAAACCGCACGTAACTTCACTGTTTTACAACAAAATGCGACTTTCTTGACCAGCAAAATTACATTTTAAACTGACCAACATCATGTGTGATTCAAGGCTCGATTCTAACGGGATAAAAAAATAAGTTGTCTCTCGCCGTTGACTCCCGTACATATTTTACCGAAGTAAGGTCCCATGAGCCGGAGGCGGAGGCGAGTGACTTCTGTCCTGGGCTCAAAATGTCCACGAGACAGCCCTCGCGCACTTGACGGTTGGGACGGCCCTAAAGCCCTCACGGGCGTCCCGGGAACGCGCCTCAGAGTGTGCGAGTCTGTGAGGGGGGACGTTGTGATTGGGCCAGAGTCACCACGCGGAGGGAAGGATAGACTCCACCCCTGAGTTACAGAACAGACACTGAATGAATACTGATCCTCAATAACAATATAACAAATGTTCAATGAATGTTTGATTTATTTTAATCACGAATGAATTAGCACTTCATTTTTCTATTAAGATATTTGTTTTGTGGAGGAAAAGAAACTGAAAAAGATTTAGTAAGTATAGTTTTATAGTAAGTAAGGATTTTATCAGAATAGTTCTGCTGTTTGGCTTCAAGTGTTTGTTCTGACCAGAAAGAAAAGTTTAAAAAACAATCAGGTTTCTTTATTTATTTTCACCCAGGAGCTAAAATCAGAGATCAAAGAAATGATCGATATCGAATGATGCGAAGTTTTTTTATCTTTATTTTTTGATATCGTTTTTGGTCGCACAGGGGGAATATTTCATCCAGGAGGTGGCGCTCAGGCAACGTTTTAAATGCCAACCGCCATAAACCACGAAGAAGAAGAAGTAGAACCATTGGAGGAAGCAGCTACGTGCTCTCCGGCACGTTCTGGTGGCTAACTGAAGCTAACAGGCTATTCTGCTGCTGCAGGGGTCCGATCCAGCACAGAGTCTGGCTTTGTTCAGACCCGGTTCAGGCCGTGAACTGTAGCTCCGCTCCGGCAGCAGAGAATCAAAACAGAGCTAACGCTGAAGCTAGCCGGAGCTAGCAGCTAGCCGGAGCTAACAGCTAGCCGGAGCTAACAGCTAGCCGGAGCTAACTGCTAGCCGGAGCTAACAGCTAGCCGGAGCTAACTGCTAGCCGGAGCTAACTGCTAGCCGGAGCTAACGCTGGTTAGCAGCCTGAGAGCTGAGCGACATGGCGACAGAGGAGAAGAAACCAGAGACTGAAAACAAGCCGCCTTCATCCTCCTCAGGGTCCGGCAGCAAGGTGAGTCCGCCGGACTCCGGGACAGCCGGTCCGGTGAGCTAATGGTGAGCTAACAGTTAGCTCTTAGACCTGAGACCTGAGACCCAGCAGGGTCCGGATCCGGGCCTGTGTCTAATATCTTTGTTTATATTTGGAAAACACGCTGTAGCCTAACTAACGTGACTTACTGGCAACTTGGATAGAAAATGAAGAGAATTTTGTAATTATCCTCATGACTCTGCATTATTTACTTGCTGTGAAGGCACCAGTCCACTCTTTTTACCTGTTAAAATACCTTTAAATGGCCGATACAACCCAAAACATGAGTAGACTATTTCACCTGCCAGGAGACTGGGCGATCCAGCTCCAGCAGATGATCCGTGTTCGAGACCAGCTGCAAATAGTGACGTGTTTAATTATTGATTAGCTGGTCAGATGTTGAATTCTGTTTCAGGGACTAGAACAACGACTCTGATCTGGACCTTGTTGTGAGACCGTTTCTGTGGTCTCTGTGATGAAGGACGGGTTCTGGTCTCAGCGTGCGCACGGGTCCGGCCTTCCCCCCTGAATGTTTACAGACCTGAAACCTGTTCCTGTGTTCTCATCATTATCAGGCCTGCAGCTTGTTGATGGGGACCAGGAACAGGGTCCACATCTCCCAGATCCTGGACTCTCCTCCCTGGTGACGGCTCAGATGTAGAGTGGATTTGAAGGTGCTGCTAGTAGTTCTCAGGGCCTTACACGGACCTGCTCCATCCAGATCTCCTGACGTTGTTTCTCCTCTAAGCTCCTTATACCAACAGGGGTGTTAAATTCTTTTTTTGTGGACGAGTCTTCCTGCAGCTGAAGTAACGAGGACACGATGCAGATTTGTTAAAAATATGAGCAGGACGACAAGCAGACAACTTTTAAAAGGTCTGTTTTCTGAATGGAGTTTGGCTCCATCAGGGCAGCGCTGGAATCTTTCTGTCCTTCAGGCTCCGCCCACACTGCTACGTCTTTGTTTTAAACTCAGACCTCCTGCTACGTCTCCTCCTGCCTCCGTGTTCGTGCTGACAGCTGGTGACGCTCCCGTCTGGCTCTCTGATTGGCTCTGATCAGTCAGTCAAAGCAGGAACACGATGCTGCTGACAGAGTTTTATTAAAGTATTGTGTAAATAACATTTCTACTCTTGTACTCTGCATGTCTCCGTATTTTAGACTCGCAGCCTGTTTCCCGCCACATCAGTTCCGCCTCGCTGCTCTGCGTTCGTCTCTAAGGGAACGTTCTTCTGCAGCCGGGTATTCGTCTCTGTCCTCCACACTCCGAAGCGGTCGGTGGCGTCAGAAAGTCACGTCTCTCCTCGTGTTGGCGTTGACTTTGCACGTCAGCGTGTTGTGTGTGAAAGCGGCATCAGATCTTCAGACCAGTTCCTTTTAGCCGTTCCACAGTCTGGGATTAAAACAAAGGCCCCGGCCCCCCACAGAGACGTTTAATCTTCTGCGTCTGCTCAGGGACGCGTGTTTATCTTGTTTTGACATATTTAGGTTTTTATTTGATTGGTCTGTTTATTAATTGCTTTTTAAAGGAGCTTAATAAATAAATTGTTCATGTCAGTGTGAACGTAGTCCAGGCGGGGCCCATCAGGTCCAGGCGGGGCCCATCAGGTCCAGGCGGGGCCCATCCAGAGGTTTCTGTTTCTCATGTTGGTGGTCCTGCTCTGTGAAGATCTTGAAGCTGCTGTCGGTCTCTCCTCAGGTACTAACCAGGTGTTTCCAGTCCGGCCAAACCGAACTACACGGTGAAGTTCACGCTGGCAGGACACACGAAGGCCGTCTCTTCTGTCAAGTTCAGCCCCAACGGAGAGTGGCTCGCCAGCTCCTGTAAGACCCCACACACCTCCTCCTAGCTCCTGCTGTCAGGCCTTTATACCGTTACTTTACTGACTCGCCTACGCTGTTATCTCAGGGGACCAGCAGGAGCTGACCGACGTTTAGAGAGCAGGACGTCAGAGTAAAGTCTCTCAGCTGTAACGGCTTTCAGGCGGTTTCAGCTGCTTGACTCTCTGCAGCAGATCTACATATATTTACCCTGTTGGATCAGAGCTGCCGTCATGGAGGGGGGGGGGGGGAGAGAAGGGAGGCAGCCTGCACCATATACACACAGCTACTCATTGAACCCGGTTCTTATGGACTCTCGGTTCTGGTTCCTTCACCTCAGATCTCGTCAGCGCTCGGTGAATCCTCTTCCTCGTCGCTCATCTTCCTCTTCATGGTTAAAGTAAGAGGAGTCTCTGAACTAGAGGGGCGTCTCTGGGGAAGGATGGAGGAATTCTTAATGAATCCATGATTTGGTAGCCAGTGTTTGATCCCCAGCCCGAGACCCAACACACAGCTGTCTGTTTGACATGTAAGAGTTTGTGTTGACGCAGCAGTGGGCTGCCTGCAGACGTGTGTCCCGTCCTGTCAGCAGAGTGAACATAAGTCTCTGTCTGTCTCTTCAGGGGAAGTGTCTGAAGACTCTGAAGGGTCACAGTAACTACGTCTTCTGCTGCAACTTCAACCCTCAGTCCAACCTGGTGGTGTCCGGATCGGTACGCCGCCTCACCCCAACGCAGCAGCAGCAGCAGCGAGGTTCTGGATCTTAATAAAGCTGACTGTCTCCGTCTCTCTGTGCGTCTGCAGTTTGATGAGAGCGTTCGGATCTGGGACGTTAAGACGGGAAAGTGTCTGAAGACACTGCCGGCTCACTCTGACCCCGTCTCTGCTGTAAGTCCTGACCTCTGACCCTCCACGCGGTTTAGGACTTTTCGTGGACCCGTTTATAATTTGCATAAATAAGTTCTGTCCCCTGACCCCCCGACCCCCGACCCGGCCTGTGTGTTCCAGGTTCACTTCAACAGAGACGGCTCGCTGATCGTCTCCAGCAGCTATGACGGCCTCTGGTACGTCTCTCTGACTCTCACAGAGTAGCACTGAAACACGACTCGCTGCAGAACCAAGGCTGATTTGATTCTGTGTGTCTGCAGCCGGATCTGGGACGCGGCGTCGGGACAGTGTCTGAAGACTCTGATCGGTGAGTAAACGTCCCTTTAATAGTAAATCTGAAGAGATGACCGTCTGCTACAGGAACAAGCCCGCTCTGTGAATCACTTCCTTTGAGGAGAAATCTGAATCCAGGGAAGATGAAGACACCTGATCAGTGTCTGCCTACGCAGATAGAGGCCTTCATTTGAAACAGCCAATTAAACTCCTTGGCAGGTCACACTGAGCCAATCAGGAGCCTGCTACACAACACAAGAGACTAACGTTTGCCCAGTGTTCATCAAAGACATCTGCGGGAGAGGATTAGGGAGTTCTGACTTTACGTTTCTGTAGACATCAGTGTGAGTTCTTGGGTCAGATGTGATTCTTTGTGGTTGGTTTGTCTGGTGAAAGCCTTTTGAAGATACATGATCTTAAATCAGATTTCCACCGTTAAAAACTGCCTCCAGGACACTCGTTTCCAGCTGCCTGTCTGAGTTAAGAGTCGAGTCACTGAAGTGCTGCTGTCTGCAGGACTGGACTCATCCTTCCAGTGTGATTGTGAGATCACCCTCTGCTTCCCACCTTGCTTTAATCCTCAGAGGACGGCCTCTTTTTAAATGTTGTTGAGTGGGATTGAAACTGTCCCCTATATTTCTATTAAAATCCTCTCCACTGTTAATGTGTAGAAATCTGAGCCGATGGTGAATATATTTATTTTATTTCCTTCAAGTGCAGAGGCCTCCTGGATTAAGGGTGGGAATCACTAGAGGCCCCACGATGTGATATTATCGCGATACGTCTGTGACAATGCGATATTTTTGCAATTTATTACCTTTTTTCCAACTTCAAATTGTGTCCCCAAAGGAAAACTCTTTCTCTAGTTGACAGAAAAGGCAATTGATTTATTATTATAGTACCAAAAAGTACAATTTATATAATAAAAGGTCGATACTTGGCATCTGTGTATCGATACAATGTTGCCACGTAAAATATTGCGATGCTATATTGACCTTTCCCTCCACCTCTACTCCCAGATAAAGGCCCACATGTCAGGTCACGTGGTCACAGGTGTGGCGGTCTGAATGGTTCCAGCACTGAGCGGTGTGCTGCCACCGGTGTGACTCCACACAGAGTGAGGCTGGTTCCTACCGACAGGCCCTGTAAAGGCCAGCGGGTCCCCTGTGCGATGGTTCCACACATCTCATTTTTATATATATGTACGTAGACCAGCTGGCTGTTGGAGAGGCTGGATCAGCGCTGCGGATCATGTCAGTAAATAACAGAACTTGGAGGGATTTCTTTTTCTCAAAGCCCAAACACGTGACTGTGTCCCGTTCACGACCAAATTCTATTATTTTTGGAAGGAAAATGTTGTCAAACACTGAGACAAATATGAGGTTGTTGGAAATGGAGAATATCTTAATTATGATTAGATACAAAGGTCCTGACTGAGATAAATATTTTAGACCAAATTTGATTTAATCTACCGTGAAGGAATGTGCCTTTAATGAATTTAGAAAAGAATTCAACACATCTAAGCAAATGTAGACTCCAAACTATTTTTCTCTTGTAACTGAAAGCCTCTTTAGAATGAAAGGAAAGTTTCCTCAAGCTCCAAAGGTAAATACCTGCTGCCTGTGGTCCTTTATTACTGATGTTGAACCGGTTTGGTTCAGCTGCTTGAGCAGAGAGGAACGTGTCAGTGGACCGTGTGATACCCGTCTGTCGCAGCAGCTGGAAAATGATGTGTAGAAAAGAGCGGGGACCCTGGCTTCTTCAGTTCCTCGCCCCGACCTCGGACAGCTTCTGGTTAAGCTCGTGGTTCAGCCCGGCCAGCTCTCTTTAAACCTTAAACCCCTTAAAGCTCAGAAACCGGCCTCTGTGTCTTCTGTTAAAGTCGCAGACATTTCAGAGAGCAGTTGGTCTCCAGGCTCTCTGAGATTTCTTGTTCCGCAGCGGAGCCGAACGAGCCGTTTGACTTGAACATGTCTTTGTCTCTGTCGTCTGTCTGTCTGTAACCGTCTGTCTGTCTGTAACCGTCTCTGTCTGCCTCTGTCGTCTGTCTGTCTGTAACCGTCTGTCTCTCTGTCTGTCTGTAACCGTCTCTCTGTGTGTCTCTGTAACCGTCTGTCTCTCTGTCTGTCTGTAACCGTCTGTCTGTCTGTAACCGTCTGTCTGTCTGTAACCGTCTCTCTGTCTGTCTGTAACCGTCTCTCTGTGTGTCTCTGTAACCGTCTGTCTCTCTGTCTGTCTGTAACCGTCTCTCTGTGTGTCTCTGTAACCGTCTGTCTCTCTGTCTGTCTGTAACCGTCTGTCTGTCTGTAACCGTCTGTCTGTCTGTAACCGTCTCTCTGTGTGTCTCTGTAACCGTCTGTCTCTCTGTCTGTCTGTAACCGTCTGTCTCTCTGTCTGTCTGTAACCGTCTGTCTGTAACCGTCTGTCTCTCTGTCTGTCTGTAACCGTCTGTCTCTCTGTCTGTCTGTAACCGTCTGTCTGTAACCGTCTCTCTGTCTGTCTGTAACCGTCTCTCTGTGTGTCTCTGTAACCGTCTGTCTCTCTGTCTGTCTGTAACCGTCTGTCTGTAACCGTCTCTCTGTCTGTCTGTAACCGTCTCTCTGTGTGTCTCTGTAACCGTCTGTCTGTCTGTCCGTCTGTCTGTAACCGTCTGTCTGTCTGTAACCGTCTCTCTGTGTGTCTCTGTCGTCTGTCTCTCTGTAACCGTCTGTCTCTCTGTCTGTCTGTAACCGTCTGTCTGTCTGTCTTCAGTGGTTTGACCTGCTGTCTCTGTCCTCTTGGCGTTTCAGTATTTGAAGACGTACTCTGGCGATAAGAACGAGAAGTACTTCGCCAACTTCTCTGTTACAGGAGGGAAGGTGAGGTCAAACACAGTACACCTGTAGAGGAGCTTTGACCTTTGACCTCTGTGTTTCAGTGGATCGTGTCGGGCTCTGAGGACAGCCTGGTTTACATCTGGAACCTTCAGACCAAAGAGATCGTTCAGAAACTACAAGGACACACAGGTATGACCTTTAACCTCTCAACATGACTCCCACCTAGCGGGCTTTGTCTCCTAGTCCCTGGCTTTGTCTCCTAGTCCCTGGCTTTGTCTCCTAGTCCCTGGCTTTGTCTCTTACTTTTATTTTGTCTCCTAGTCCCTGGCTTTGTCTCCTAGTCCCTGGCTTTGTCTCCTAGTTATATTTTGTCTCCTAGTCCCTGGCTTTGTCTCCTAGTCCCTGGCTTTGTCTCCTAGTCCCTGGCTTTGTCTCTTACTTTTATTTTGTCTCCTAGTCCCTGGCTTTGTCTCCTAGTTTTATTTTGTCTCCTAGTCCCTGGCTTTGTCTCCTAGTTTTATTTTGTCTCCTAGTCCCTGGCTTTGTCTCCTAGTCCCTGCCTTTGTCTCCTAGTTTTATTTTGTCTCCTAGTCCCTGCCTTTGTCTCCTAGTCCCTGGCTTTGTCTCCTAGTTTTATTTTGTCTCCTAGTCCCTGGCTTTGTCTCCTAGTCCCTGCCTTTGTCTCCTAGTTTTATTTTGTCTCCTAGTCCCTGCCTTTGTCTCCTAGTTTTATTTTGTCTCCTAGTCCCTGCCTTTGTCTCCTAGTTTTATTTTGTCTCCTAGTCCCTGCCTTTGTCTCCTAGTTTTATTTTGTCTCCTAGTCCCTGCCTTTGTCTCCTAGTTTTATTTTGTCTCCTAGTCCCTGGCTTTGTCTCCTAGTCCCTGGCTTTGTCTCCTAGTTTTATTTTGTCTCCTAGTCCCTGGCTTTGTCTCCTAGTCCCTGGCTTTGTCTCCTAGTCCTTGGCTTTGTCTCCTAGTCCCTGGCTTTGGGTACTTCTCAAGTCTCTTATTCGCGGCCCGAGGAGCGAGGAGCGATCTCTGAGGAGCTATGAGCGAGGATACAAGGATAGAAGTCTTTTACTGACGACACGCCCCCTTACTGGGTAGCTGTTTTATTGATTGGACGCTGCAGCTGATCAGAGTGATCTTGATGCATCAGGACAGAAACATTAAACTCAAGTTTACCTCTGGAAAGAGTTAGTTTGAGTTGTTTCACATGTGAGGCAGCTCATTCTTGTTTATTCCAAACAGACATCAATAAAACAAAGTAAGGAGTCGCACTCTAACCTGCACAAGTCTCTATGAAGCGAGCAAAGCCTCTGATGAAAGCAGCCGGCGGCTCCGCCAGTAAAATCAGCTGATGAAAGAGTGAATGAAAGCTGCTGCGCTAAAAAAAACTGTTGTTTGATATAAAATATAAAAATGTATGCAGTAGTGTTGGAGGATATCAGAAGAGGAAATAAACTGAAAGCCAAAAACTGAGCGCCGACTTTGCTAGGAGTTGCATCGGTTTCCCTTAAACATTTAGCCTCAGAAATCCCGAGACACCAGGATCATATTCTGGGTTATTCAATAACGAATTCACAACCAGAGTCAATAGAAGTAAAGGCAGATAATATCAGCTTCGTGCCAGTAGAAGTGATCCTCTGAGCAGGACGTACAGCAACCTATTATTCTCAGACAATCCTGCTGCTCTGCACTGAGAACTGTTGTTAGCACCGACACAGTGCACATGGATGCAGACACAAACGCCCTCAAGTCTCTCCAGCTGTGATCAGCTGCCGCCGTCATCAGAAACGGACGTCGCTTCATGTGACGCTTCGGAGGAAAGGACGTCTCATGTCTCTAAAAACACATTTCCTCCTCCCTTCTCTCCTGACTTGGTTGGTGGGAAGACGCAATTCAGGGAAAACGTGGATGCAATTTAGAGACTTGAGAAGCACCCAGAGTCTCCTAGTTGTTTACTTTGTCTCTTGGTTGTTGACTTTGTCTCGTAGTTGTTGACTTTGTCTCTTGGTTGTTGACTTTGTCTCGTAGTTGTTGACTTTGTCTCGTAGTTGTTGACTTTGTCTCGTAGTTGTTGACTTTGTCTCGTAGTCTCTGACTTTGTCTCGTAGTCTCTGACTTTGTCTCCTAGTCTCTGACTTTGTCTCCTAGTTGTTTACTTTGTCTCCTAGTCTCTGACTGTCTCTCAGTTGTTTACTTTGTCTCCTAGTCTCTGACTTTGTCTCTTAGTTGTTTACTTTCTCTTAGTCTCTGACTTTGTCTCTTAGTTGTTTACTTTGTCTCTTAGTCTCTGACTGTCTCTTAGTTGTTTACTTTGTCTCCTAGTCTCTGACTTTGTCTCCTAGTTGTTTACTTTGTCTCTTAGTTGTTTACTTTGTCTCTTAGTTGTTTACTTTGTCTCCTAGTCTCTGACTTTGTCTCTTAGTTGTTGACTTTGTCTCCTAGTCTCTGACTTTGTCTCTTAGTTGTTTACTTTCTCTTAGTCTCTGACTTTGTCTCCTAGTCTCTGACTTTGTCTCTTAGTTGTTTACTTTGTCTCTTAGTTGTTTACTTTGTCTCCTAGTCTCTGACTTTGTCTCTTAGTTGTTTACTTTCTCTTAGTCTCTGACTTTGTCTCTTAGTTGTTTACTTTGTCTCTTAGTTGTTTACTTTGTCTCTTGGTTGTTTACTTTGTCTCCTAGTCTCTGACTTTGTCTCCTAGTCTCTGACTTTGTCTCCTAGTCTCTGACTTTGTCTCTTAGTTGTTTACTTTGTCTCTTAGTTGTTTACTTTGTCTCTTAGTTGTTTACTTTGTCTCTTAGTTGTTTACTTTGTCTCCTAGTCTCTGACTTTGTCTCTTAGTTGTTGACTTTCTCTTAGTCTCTGACTTTGTCTCTTAGTTGTTTACTTTCTCTTAGTCTCTGACTTTGTCTCTTAGTTGTTTACTTTGTCTCTTAGTTGTTTACTTTGTCTCTTAGTTGTTTACTTTGTCTCTTAGTTGTTTACTTTGTCTCTTAGTTGTTTACTTTGTCTCTTGGTTGTTTACTTTGTCTCCTAGTCTCTGACTTTGTCTCCTAGTCTCTGACTTTGTCTCTTAGTTGTTGACTTTGTCTCCTAGTCTCTGACTTTGTCTCTTAGTTGTTTACTTTCTCTTAGTCTCTGACTTTGTCTCTTAGTCTCTGACTTTGTCTCCTAATTGTTTACTTTGTCTCCTAGTCTCTGACTGTCTCTTAGTTGTTTACTTTGTCTCCTAGTCTCTGACTTTGTCTCCTAGTCTCTGACTTTGTCTCCTAGTCTCTGACTTTGTCTCTTAGTTGTTTACTTTGTCTCTTAGTCTCTGACTTTGTCTCTTAGTTGTTTACTTTGTCTCCTAGTCTCTGACTTTGTCTCTTAGTTGTTGACTTTGTCTCCTAGTCTCTGACTTTGTCTCCTAGTCTCTGACTTTGTCTCCTAGTCTCTGACTTTGTCTCTTAGTCTCTGACTTTGTCTCTTAGTCTCTGACTTTGTCTCTTAGTCTCTGACTTTGTCTCCTAGTCTCTGACTTTGTCTCTTAGTTGTTTACTTTGTCTCCTAGTCTCTGACTTTGTCTCCTAGTCTCTGACTTTGTCTCTTAGTTGTTTACTTTGTCTCCTAGTCTCTGACTTTGTCTCCTAGTCTCTGACTTTGTCTCTTAGTTGTTTACTTTCTCTTAGTCTCTGACTTTGTCTCTTAGTTGTTTACTTTCTCTTAGTCTCTGACTTTGTCTCTTAGTCTCTGACTTTGTCTCCTAATTGTTTACTTTGTCTCCTAGTCTCTGACTGTCTCTTGGTTGTTTACTTTGTCTCCTAGTCTCTGACTTTGTCTCCTAGTCTCTGACTTTGTCTCCTAGTCTCTGACTTTGTCTCCTAGTCTCTGACTTTGTCTCCTAGTCTCTGACTTTGTCTCCTAGTTGTTTACTTTGTCTCTTAGTTGTTTACTTTGTCTCTTAGTTGTTTACTTTGTCTCCTAGTCTCTGACTTTGTCTCTTAGTTGTTGACTTTGTCTCCTAGTCTCTGACTTTGTCTCTTAGTTGTTTACTTTCTCCTAGTCTCTGACTTTGTCTCTTAGTTGTTTACTTTGTCTCTTTGTCTCTTGGTTGTTTACTTTGTCTCCTAGTCTCTGACTTTGTCTCTTAGTTGTTTACTTTGTCTCCTAGTCTCTGACTTTGTCTCCTAGTCTCTGACTTTGTCTCCTAGTCTCTGACTTTGTCTCTTAGTTGTTTACTTTGTCTCCTAGTCTCTGACTTTGTCTCCTAGTCTCTGACTTTGTCTCCTAGTCTCTGACTTTGTCTCTTAGTTGTTTACTTTGTCTCCTAGTCTCTGACTTTGTCTCTTAGTTGTTTACTTTGTCTCTTAGTCTCTGACTTTGTCTCCTAGTCTCTGCTATTTCCTGTCTTAGTGTTCAGTGGTGTTTCTTTGTTTTCTGTGTCCTCGTCCCCCATCGTCTGTCCTAACCTTTATGTGGTCTCAGAAGAGAGCTCACTGCAGGACGTCCAGAGTACGTGCTGATAACAGGAAGTAGAAGACGCAGCGGGTGTGGTCTCTAACTCGAGTGTCTTTGTGTCTCCGTGCAGACGTGGTGATCTCCACCGCCTGCCATCCAACAGAGAACATCGTCGCCTCAGCCGCTCTGGAGAACGACAAAACCATCGAGCTGTGGAGGAGCGACTGTTGAACTGCTCACAGATCATCACCGATGATCCAGATTAACACAGAACCAGTTCCCCCTCAGTCTTCTGATGTGAACACACAGTCAGACCAGGTCCCACGGCGTTCAGACCAAAAACCAAAATGAATGCGGACTAAAATCCCTCGATTTTTGAGTGAGGTTCTGTTGGAGTCGTCTCGTGATGAAAGAGCGTTTAAAGGACTTCACAGTTTAATAACTCAGATCTGAAGATCTCAGACAGGAAGAGGCCTTTATTTTAATTTCCTCCTTTATGTTTCATTTCCTGTTGATTCAAACTCACCACTTCCTCTCTTTGATATTAAGACTTCTTGTAGTTCAGGGGACAAAATTGGTTTCCTTCTCTAAAATACTTGTATTTTAAAAAAACTACAGAAACTTTTGAGTTTGTTGTTTTTTTTAAAGGTCAGATTTATTTGTTTTTAAACTAAAGTAATAAATACTTTAAGAATATTATTGGTGCCCTGCTTATTCATACAATAACAAATTTCACAGTAAGTTTAATATATAAGTGAAAGCCTAAAGAATCAGATCTTCCAGAGTCCATGAAATCTGAAAAGCCGTTCAGGTGTTTAAAGAAATATACCCAACATAAAAATGTTTAAAGAAACAAGTAAACATAACTTGGACCTCGAGCTGCAACGATTAGTTGGTTGGTTAACTATTCAATTAATCTCCAGCTATGTTGATACTGGATTCATCACTGAGACTTTCTTTAAAGTAAAAATTAAATGTGAATATTTCCTGGTTTCTCTCTCTCTCCCCTCTGTGACAGTAAAGTGTTTATCTTTGGGTTGTGGACAAAACGAGACATTTGAGGACGTTGTCTCGGGCGTCTTTTCACCATGTTCTGGACCGAAAGGCAAATCGATAGATCAATAATGAGAATAGTTATCTGCGGCCCTGCTTGGAGCATTAACCCGTCTACAGTGACATGATGTCACTATGACATCATCAGAGTTTGTTTCCCTCCAGACATCATGCAGGACTTTTCAGGAAACTGGACCGAGCAGAACCAGACGTGGACTTAATGTGAACCTTTTTAATCCTGTGTGGGTTGAACAGTGACCTGGGACACGCCCGCTGTCGGCTGACTGTGTGCGTGGCTGTGCTGCGTTCACGGACTCCTGTTCAGAACAACTCTTCATCGTCGCTTCTCTCAAACTGTTCCCAGAAACTGAAAAAAGATCACTGATGTTCGGGTGCATTTCCCCCCCAGTTATTTGTAAATAAAGATTTTTGACTATGAGCTGCGTGTCCGTGTCTAAACGGGTCTTCAAAGATGATCAGTCGGTTCAACAAACATTTAAAAGTCCTGAACGTTTACTGAGCTGCTTGTTTTCAGCCACGCTTCCTGCTGCACTTTGTGTGAACTGAATCGTTTCAGAGGATTCGGGGTAGTTTATTGATGGCGTCCTGATGGGTTTGAAGTCCTCTGAAGAGGGCGACCGTTAACGTGACGCTCACTCGTTGACGGAAGCGTAGCCGCGATGTTGGCCACGTGCTAACTGCTAACCACAAAGCCATGAGACTAAAATCAGACGTGAGACCGTTCAGACGGATAAAAGTAGTTTTTATTTGATTAAACCAAAACAATGCAAAGTTAAAACTTCCCTGTTTCTTCTTCTGTGGTCTCCATCAGCAGCCTCCTCCCTGCTGTGAGTGTTGGCGGAAACGTTTGAATTTCCTAAATATTTCACGTCGTCACTACGACACCTGAGTTTAACACCTGTACATCTCCTAAATCCTTTTTCATTGCAGTAAACACAAGAACTTGATCTGGATCAGACTCATTAACACAAACCGGACTCCGCTCGTCTGTTCTCACATCGTTAGTTTTTATTCGCTGATGAAAAAATGTCAAACATCTCATAGTTTTTCTTTAATTTACAGTTAGTCTGAGAGCAAAGTGCTCAGTGAGGAACCTAAAAACCCCTGAGACACAAACCGCACACACGGGCTGATGTACATGTAGTCCATTAAAGCAATAAATTCCTCAATGCGCACTATATTGACAGAGAGCAGTGCCTACATGTCCCAGGATGCATTGCACACGAGCGCTACACTAACTAGCTGCAAATCAAAGTTACTCACCAAGCAAATTAATTCCTGCGTTCGACCATTTCTCTCAGGTACGATCAGACTGTATAACAACCTGGACGTCTGCGACGTCACCTGTAGGTTTCTGAACAGCTGCCTTAAAGCTCTAGGTGGGCGGAGCCGGCCATCGCCATCTTGGCAAACAGCAGGAAGTTCAGGCTTCTGTATCACAACAACGCTAACGCTAGCTGAGTTAGCACTGCTGCATAAAGTTTCAGTTTGCTTCAAATGAGGCTTAACGTTCACGCAGTTCCTCCTGCCCGCCCCTCAGTATTACAACATTAGCTCCGCCTGCTAGCCTTTCATGTCACGGCTAATGGTCAAATCATAGCGTTAGGTGACAAAACTCCTCCCTCAGAGGTCGTCTGCTCTCTCTTCTCAGCAGTTTGAGCAAAGGCACTTCTGACTTTGCTGAATATCCGAAACTAATTTAAAATGTATTCATGACGTCCATATTTTAGGACGCCATTTCCACTGTCGGAAACGTAGCCAGATGTCTGTGAAGGTTCTCAGTCATTCAGGTCAAAGGAAGGTTAAAACAAAGTCTGGCTTTAACTTGATTTTAACCTTCCTATTCTGCGAGTTGAGCGACATCTAGAGCGCCGGAGGGGGAAGCTAGAAATCCAAACTGAAGCAGTCTGACGTTCTCCAACTACGTCAAATGACGGCGCTGATCGCAACTATCACTAATTCAGCAAATTCCTGTGAATTCAGCGCAGTCTGGATCAATCACAGCAACGTTCCTGCAAACTTGAGTTATCATCACAGTTTCCTGCAAAGAATTGAGACACGTGATACCAACAGCGGACCGAGATCCAGATCTTTTTCACCAAAGAACCTTTTCTGCAGAACAGTTTTCACTTATTACCACAATTTCATCACAGCCAAACGCCCCAAAACATCGAAACTTTCATCGCAATATTTTAGAAAAGCTGCTGCAACATCACAAAAAAGGTCCTGGAGGAACAGACTACTCTACGACGTCAGCGTTCTCTGTCAGTGACTGACACTGAGGACTTTATTCTTCAATGGACGACCGTTAGCATCAGCCCTGAACACAGCTGTTCGGACTCCCTCAGCAGGTTTCTACATCGTCCACTCAGCCGCCCGTAAACATGGACGCAGCGTGAAACTGTTAGCGGCTAATGCTAACACTCTGACTGACTGGAGCAGGCTGAAGTGACCAGTAACACCAATAAAGTTGAGCGGTAACAGAGACAGCAGGACCAGTCCAAACTGGACCAGAGCCGTATGAAATCGGTCCAAACTGGACTAGAACAGTTTATTTTGTCAAAATAGATCTGCAGTTTTACATCAAACCAGTTTTTAAAAACAAGTCCAGTGTGTGCCATTACAGGTGAGCAGCCGGTGGACAGAGTCCGGACAGGCTGGTTTTACACCAGCTGAACCAGTTCAGACCGGTCTTAAACCAGAGGAGTCCAGCGCAGCGTGCCGATGGAGATCAGGGTCTGGCAGGTGGCTGAGTCCAGCCAGACGGACTCCACCAGATTGAAGTGCAGGAAGCCGAGAGCAAATCCACAGCTGACGTCTGACACGTGATGTTTACCCAGCAGCACCCGGGACACGCCCGCCAGGAAGGCCCACAGGTAGAGCAGGATCCTCAGGGGCACCTGGAGGACAGGCAGACTTTATTACCACCAGGCTCCTGATCTGCAGACCGGTTAACAGTCTAGTAACCAGATCCCTTTTCACTTTCTAGAAATCAGATCACTTTCTAGTAACCAGATCACTTTTCACTTTCTAGTAATCAGACCCCTTTTCACTTTCTAGTAACCAGATCACTTTTCACTTTCTAGTAATCAGATCACTTTTTACTTTCTTGTAATTAGATCACATTTTACTTTCTAGTAATCAGATCACATTTTATTTTCTAGTAATCAGATCACGTTTTACTTTCTAGTAATCAGATCACTTTTTACTTTCTAGTAATTAGATCACTTTTTACTTTCTAGTAATCAGATCACGTTTTACTTTCTAGTAATCAGATCACTTTTTACTTTCTAGTAATTAGATCACTTTTTACTTTCTAGTAATCAGATCCCTTTTCACTTTCTAGTAATCAGATCACTTTCTAGTAACCAGATCACTTTTTACTTTCTAGTAATCAGATCACTTTTTACTTTCTAGTAATTAGATCACTTTTTACTTTCTAGTAATCAGATCACGTTTTACTTTCTAGTAATCAGATCACGTTTTACTTTCTAGTAATTAGATCACGTTTTACTTTCTAGTAATCAGATCACGTTTTACTTTCTAGTAATCAGATCACGTTTTACTTTCTAGTAATTAGATCACGTTTTACTTTCTAGTAACCAGATCCCTTTTCACTTTCTAGTAATCAGACCCCTTTTCACTTTCTAGTAATCAGATCACTTTCTAGTAACCAGATCACACTTCACTTTCTAGTAACCAGATCACTTTTCACTTTCTAGTAACTAGATCACTTTCTAGTAACCAGATCACTTTTCACTTTCTAGTAACCAGACCCCTTTTCACTTTCTAGTAATCAGATCACTTTCTAGTAACCAGATCACTTTTCACTTTCTAGTAACCACATCACTTTCTAGTAACCAGATCACTTTTCACTTTCTAGTAACCACATCACTTTCTAGTAACCACATCACTTTCTAGTAACCAGATCTCTTTCTAGTAACCAGATCACTTTCTAGTAACCAGATCTCTTTCTAGTAACCAGATCTCTTTCTAGTAACCAGATCACTTTTCACTTTCTAGTAACCACATCACTTTTCACTTTCTAGTAACCAGATCACTTTCTAGTAACCAGATCACTTTCTAGTAACCAGATCACTTTCTAGTAACCAGATCACTTTCTAGTAACCAGATCACTTTTCACTTTCTAGTAACCAGATCTCTTTCTAGTAACTAGATCTCTTTCTAGTAACTAGATCACTTTCTAGTAACTAGATCACTTTCTAGTAGCTAGATCACTTTCTAGTAACCAGATCACTTTTCACTTTCTAGTAACCAGATCTCTTTCTAGTAACTAGATCTCTTTCTAGTAACTAGATCTCTTTCTAGTAACTAGATCTCTTTCTAGTAACTAGATCACTTTCTAGTAGCTAGATCACTTTCTAGTAGCTAGATCACTTTCTAGTAACCAGATCACTTTCTAGTAACCAGATCACTTTCTAGTAACCAGATCACTTTCTAGTAACCAGATCACTTTTCACTTTCTAGTAACCAGATCACTTTTCACTTTCTAGTAACCAGATCACTTTTCACTTTCTAGTAACCAGATCACTTTCTAGTAACTAGATCACTTTCTAGTAACTAGATCACTTTTCACTTTCTAGTAACCAGATCACTTTCTAGTAACCAGATCACTTTTCACTTTCTAGTAACCAGATCACTTTTCACTTTCTAGTAACCAGATCACTTTCTAGTAACCAGACCCCTTTTAACTTTCTAGTAACTAGATCACTTTCTAGTAACCATATCACTTTCTCAGGCTACTCCCCAGTAATCACATCCTGACACGCCAACCTCAGACCGGCGGCGTACTCACAGGTAAAGGCAGCGTTCTGTCCAACACAGTATAAATGATACTAACCGCCAGCACCAGGTGGTTCAGTAGGAACTTGGAGACCATGACGGCTCGGCTGGCGTGGGCTGCTGGGAAAGAATATGTATCCATGGCAACGTAGTCCAAAATCCCAGGAGGGAAATCCCACGGTCCGCGGCGTTTGACCAACTTCTGCATCCCGGCGACCGTCATCAGGTCCAGGATCAGAGCTGCAGGAGACAGACGGGGACATGTTGGACTAATGTGGTGCTAACGTGCTAACACCATCATGTGACCTGCTGACATGAAGCCATCAGAGACCGCGTGCTGTCCTGTCGTCATTCTCACCCAGCAGCAGGTTTACGAGGACTTCCTGTCCAGCCAGCGTGTTGCTCCTCCACAGGCAGATCAGAGTCCCAAAGAGCCAGGGGAGGGCGTGTCCTGTGAGGGCCAGCAGGGTCACCATAGAGCGCAGCGGGGCCCCGGAGCCGCGGGTCCCCACGCACACGCCCAGACGCTTGGACAGGCTGATGTCGATGGCCAGCAGAGAGTTGATGGCGATGCCTCGAAACGAAGGATTCAGCTGCATACAGTCCTCCTTCACCCCCCCATCGGCTGCTGAGCCCCCCTCTGAGGAGTCCCTCGACCCCCTGAGGACAGAGACCAGGACAGGACAGAGACGGGTCAGGAGGTGACGGGCTGCAGACTGACTCATGTACTGGTTTTTTGTACAGGTATTAATCTGTGTTTCAGGTCTGCAAGTTCTGTGTTCTGTTTTGTTGTTGTGTTCAAAGTTTGAAGGTAAAACTGTGTTGGCCCGGTAACAAGTTTAGAGCTGCGATATAAACAGGTCATCCTGTAACCAGCTGATCTCCATCCTGGCTCTGCCTACATCTGTCCACTGCAGAGCCTCTAATCACAACCTGGAGGGGAATTTCTATAATTCTAACATTAGATATATAATTATAATGTCCATTTAATGTTCGTTTACTGTTAATATATATTAATTATAGAATGATACTTTTTTGATTATATATACTAGCATAACATTAATTCCAGTTACAGCAGTTTATTGTTGTGGGTTTTCATGCAATGCAAGAAAAGTGCTCTACGTGGTGGTTCAGTTACTCTCTAATTAGTTAATAAGTCATATTCTGCTCATTTTCAGGTTCCTCATCTTATTTAGAGTTTGTACCAGAGCAGGTTTCCATGGTTATATGTTTGTCATGCTGCACATTGCTGCAGCTCCTCTTTTCAGCCTGTGTTGAAGGCTTCGTTTTAGCTATGGAGTGATACATCTTGTCTCTAAATGATCTTTGTTGGGAGTTGCACATGCTCAGTTCCTAGTTAAGGACTACTAGCCAATCAGAAGCAGAGTCGTGACAAAAAAAATCCAGCTGTGTTCAGAGCAGAGTTTTCTGCTGGAGACGGGAACACACTTTGGGCACAAAAAAGGTTTACAACTCATTAAAGGAGAGAGAGAGGAGTTTAACTGAAGACCTCCACTGTGGAGTCGCTGCCGGTGCAGCCTCCTCTCTCAGGTCGGCCGTCAGGAATGTTTTGCATTAATGCAAATCAGTCACTGCTGCCAGCTCCTTTTCTAACTGTGTATAGAGTGTCCACAGGAGGACTGCTGCTAACGGTGATTTTAGTATTCAAAGCTTCTATAGATTATTTCAACGATTCATCGATGAGTCGTTTAAGAAGTACTTTTGCTTGGCGGCGGAAAACACACGTGCAATGTGAAGCGGGAAATGATCCTGCACAGGAAACAGCTGTTTGTTATTATAAAGATAACCGTTATAGAGACTGGGTGAAAGGACGGATCAGCTCACGCAGTTAGCAGGATGGTCTGAGCTACAGAGACACCCAGTGACCTCCTGACTGTGAGGTCACAGCTCGCGGCCCAAAAAGGAACAACAAACGCACGTGGTCACATTTTCAGCTGAGGACTGCGGCTTACTTTGGCTTCAACTCAACAATCATGATTTCAGTTAAATGCTAACGTTACTGTTACCTCATCAGTTTGGTTTTACGGTGGACGGACGGCAACATTACAGAGTTGTTGTTTCCTTTAACTTGAAATGATCCCAGACTTTGGACACTTTTTGTCCCTCGCTGTTTTCTCTCTCCCTCCACTTTGCAAACAGCGGCATTAAACTCACGTCGTGATTAAACTGCAGTTTAACTCAGCTGATAGATAGCTGGCAGTAAAACGCCAGAGGACATATTACTCTTCAAAGGGAAGTTACGAACGAGAAGAGTGGAAGAGGCAAAGTTCCACTCTTAATCAACGACGATGCGATTTCCTGTGAGTGGATGTGGCTGCTGTGTGGACGGATCAACGTCCTGTTCTGACAGAATACACGTTACAATGTTGACTAAATAATTAAATACAAATCAACAACAAACTCGGGAGAAGTTTGTTGTTGATTTGTATTTAATTATTTAGTCAATGCTGCACATGCTGCACATGATTAAACTTGTTTCCTGTCAAATCGCATGCTTTTATTTATTTGCTGTCCTGAGGCCGGAGCGTCTGCAGGTGGACCTCATTAATGCGAAGTGATAACTTTTCTTTACTGTCCCGCCCCGTTCAGGCTGTGATTGGCTGGTCGCTGATGAGCTCATCGACTTGAAAAGCTGAGCGTTTCAACAGAAGGCAGCTGACGGGGCTCCAGACACAAACCTTCCTCATCTTCTGTCTCACCGCTCCACCTGCCCAAGCGTCTCTCGCGCTGTTTTTGTAAAACGAGCGGCGGCAGGTCAGACGATGTTTTGACTGATTGGCGGCGGGGCGGGGGGATCACGGCGGGTCTTTACTGGCCCAGTGTGCACTTGAGGGGCGTTTTGTGAGGGACATGGCCTCGCTGCAGAGCTGCTGATGATCCCCTTACACTTGCACACTGAAGCCTCTCAGAATCACTGAGTTTCTCTTCTGGACCAGGACCAGAGACCGCGTCATAAAGGGTCAAGAACTGATTCAGTTCTGGAGTTCATCACCGAGCGGAAAGAAACTGAAGATAAAGATCAGGTTTCTGGTTTTTATAGTCCTGAGATTAACTGAGACCAACAGCTGCTGGAAGTTTACTGAAGTTTACAGTCTGAACCTTTAAAACTGAGGGGTCCTGGATCAGGATCAGGGTCCGTTATCATGTTATCATGTCAGTGGGCGGAGTCTTACCTCAGTCCTGCGTCCTCCTGCTGACTCTGCTGTCTTAAGGAGGCCCTCCTTGGACCGCCACCCCCCCGCCCCTCCCCCGCCGCCTGCTCCCTGCGGGGGGGCTGGTTCAGGGACAGAAACTCAGGCCGGTTCAGGACGTTGTTCCGGTCTCTGGCCCGGCACCGGGCCTGGCTGCCGGGCATGACGGCGTGTTGGAGGTGCTGCTGGCGAAACGGCGTGCAGCGCTGCAGGACTGTGACAGAGCAGGTCTGAGACTCTGAGGGACTCTGCTATAAATAGATCAGCTGGCCTTCTTCTTCTGCCGTCAGCTGTTCAGAGAGGGAGGCTGGAAAAACACTGAACACACACACACACACACACACACACACACACACACAGAGTGTAAGCAGCTCCACCTGTCACAGGTCAGTCTGCTCGCCGTGCTGCGTTCAGGTCCCGTCAGACTTCTTCATTCTGTTGTTTTTCACATTAACAAAGTGCCGCCGCTTGAACAAAATGACGTGTTGGACTATTTCTTTGGACAGAGCCTGGCTAGCTGTTTCCCCCTGTTTCCAGTCTTTATGCTAAGCTAGGCTAACCGGCTGCTGGCTCTACAGGCATGAGCGAGTCTGAACGCGTTGGACGGTTCCAGCATTTCCGTCCAACGTCAAACTCGTGTTCCCTCTGACAGAAACAGAGTAGCGGACTGATGCCGGGTGCTCAAACTCAAGATGGACTCTTTGAATGTGAAACCAGATCATCATCTTGCTGCTGTTCTGGGTGGACACGACTCTTTGAACTTTGACCTGAAAGACGGCCCAGAAGCTGACCGACGAACAGAAGCGTGGGATCACAGACTGACCTCGGGTCAGACCCCAGCGTGCAGAAAACACAGTTTGAGTCTCTGAGATGTAGCGACATTAGCATCGTAGCACGTAAACAGCGTGCAGCTCGTGTGTCTGCTGCCATGGGAACCTTCAGAGGAAGCGGCTTAAAAACAAACGTGACGTCTAATCTGATCGAACGTTCTTCACTTTCAAAACACAGCAGTTGGGGGTCGTCACGCTAAATCTGGAATTTAATACAGCTTTCAGATCTGACGGTCCGTCGCCACACGAACACGCCATCAGGTGTTTTACCTGCAGGGAGGCTCTAATGAAGACACTATCCAGGTGCATCTTGGGATGTAGGTCAGCTCCACCTCTGCTGCTCAGAATTGGACCGTTCACTTTTTAATCCCACAAGAACAACTGGTCTCTGAGGCTGTGGCGGCGAAACATGAACGTCTTCCTCAGATCTGTTTCAGGCTGCATTTAGTCTCTCTCCACCGCAACACGCCGTTCATATAGAATATCATCTGCTCACATTCTGCGTGCTAAACCGGAGCTGGCGAGACCCGAGCCAGGCTAAAAACAGAACACACTCCCACAAGACCCCCTCCTCCAATCCTGAACCTCCCGCTGACCTCCAGAGTTCACCTTGCTGCAGCGACGTACAGGTGTACTGCAGGTCGCTGTGACATCACAGCTGGGTGTGGTCAGAGGAGAATTGCAGAGAATCTCTTACTGTTGTGACGTCTCGTTTTGCCCTGAAGAGATTCAGAAGACAGAAACTCGGACAGGCCGGAGGAAGTGACGGCAGAGGATCAGAGATTGATTTGATCTCCCGGTCATGATGGTGAAGACGCTGGGTCAGCGTGCTCGCCACCGAAACATCTGTGACGCGTAGAAAGAGACAGATCCAACGCTGGAGAGATTATATTTACAAATGTGTGCAGAGACTTTTAATAACGTGATTTGAAGGAGGAGTTTTTGGGCCATTGTAGATTAAAATATATATATATTAGGGAGCCACGAGCGCGAGAAAAAACAAACTTTAAAGAGTAAATTTCTCTTTCATCTCAGAGCTCGTTCATTCCTAACATTGTTTCTTCTAAATGTGTTAATTCTTTTACATTTACCACTTCAAGTCTTCTCCTAAATTGATGTTTTAACTCATGATTTTACCAAGTTAACTTTAAATGTCTTTAAAAGTTTCATCTCATAAATTCAGTCAGTCTCTTGTAAATTTGTGTTTGAACTCAGAGAATGTCGAAGATTTTTTTTTCATGAATTGGACTTTTGTCTAATAAATGTACCAGTTTACTGTCATAGTTTATCTAAGAAAACGTAAAAAAAAGTAACTAGTAATGGGTAATATTTGAACTTTTGAGTCACTACCCCAACACTGCACATCAGCCCCGTTTGCCCCAACTGTTCCCCAAAATGTGCAGCCACGATTTGTCACCTGACGACCGCAAGTGTCAACGGGTAGGAACAAGCCAATCATAGACGACGAGGCCCCGACAGAGACACTGAGCGGTGGTTCCTGGCCCCCGCTCCAATAAGGAGGGGTTCAAAGTGTCAAACTGAAGCAAAGAGGGTTGCGGAAGGTCGTCGGTTCAATCCCGGCTCCTCCAGTCTGCGTGTCGAAGTGTCCTTGATACTGAACCCCGAACTGCCCCTGGCGGCTGTTCCGCCAGTGTGTGAATGTGAGTGAATGGTGAATGCGAGGTAGCGTAAAAGCGCTTTGAGTGGTCGAACAGACTAGAAAGGTGCTGTACAGATACGGAGCATTTACATTTGTTCCAATCGTTCCGAATTCATAGCATCAAACTTTCGCTCATCCAATGGGAGACGTGGATTTGTTCTGAATTCTCAGTTGTCCCGCCTCCTGCTGCATCGTTTCATTTGGTTTGTGATATTTATGTTTTATTTGCAGCCTATTATCATGTTCATCATTCACCCTCAGCCCAGAGTTAAAGCTGCACGCCCTTCTGTTCTAACCTGGTTCTAACTCTGCTGTCAGCTTCTAGCAGCTCTGACAACAAACTCACCTCAGAAATGTCCTCATGTCACCATCTGGCCAAAAGAAGGATTTACCTGTGTGCTAAATACTGCGTGAATCTTTCTTCTCCAGACACATTCCAGTGTGTAACATCCAACACTCACATTGAGTCAAGCAAGAAGAGAATCCATACAAGTCTTTCCATACAACATTTATCCAACATGGCTGTTCCGACCCGTGAGGTCTGTGTATCTGTGTTGCTGTGGGTGTGTCTGTCTCTCCTGCAGGTGTGTACCTGAACCCAGCAGAGTTAGAACCAGGTTAGAACAGAAGGGCGTGCAGCTTTAACTCTGGGCTGAGGGTGAATGATGAACATGATAATAGGCTGCAAATAAAACATAAATATCACAAACCAAATGAAATGAACAACAATAAATACATCTGTATCGGTAATCTGGATTCAAAACGTTTAATAAAGACACAGACCAGGTCTTCATTTAAATCCTGCCACCTGCTGGTAGAAAGGACAAACAGCTTGGTTCATTACGCTGGAAACCACATTAAATATGTATTTAATATTAAAAATATAGCGCTGACAGTAACAACTCTGCACACAATCATTTCTTAGGTTAACCTGTATTAGCCTACCAACTGTACCGCACCAAACAATGCGCTTAAAAACACGAGACTCTTGCTGTTTACATGAATAAATGCACAATATTATAGTGCATGTAATCATACTGTTGCTAACGTATTTCTCTCAGTCCAGGTTTATTTAAAGTTACAGATCCAGACGTTCTAAAAGCTTGGCTTTTATTTTAATGTCTGTACTCTTACTTCTGGCTCACCTGTCTTTATTTTCTCAACATCTATCTTCAAATGGAGAAATGAAAATAGGGATTTCAAAAAAAAACAAATTCAGAACGTTATTTGAATTTGGTTTAGTCGTTTTTTGTTTTTGGATTCAGAAACCAAAAACTAAGAAACGGGTTTGTTCGTTTTGTGGTTCAGAACGTACACGGACCACGACAGTAGTACGTAAAACTTGCAGGAATTATTGTAAGTGTTGTCTGACATCAGTCCCGCCGAGCTAACTGAGGTGGTTTTGCGGCGCTTTGTGACACCGCTGACTGATCGATGTTGCAGCTAACGTTCCAACCGGAGCTTTATAAAGTTCTTAAAACGTCAAACTTTAATTTTACTGCACGGAGTTTATTATATAAACTATTTTTCAGCGCTTTGTGTAAGCCAGCTAACGTTCATGCTGTTGAAAGTGTTTATTTAACGCAGGCTAATGTGACCGCTAATAAAGTAACGCTGGTTAACGTTACATCAGCTGTGCGACCTTTATTATTTATTTCATACGTGTAACTTCAGGCAGCTAAAGTCCTCGCTGTTTAACTTTAACCCTCAGTGCTGTTAGCTAATAACGTTCCACCTGCAGTCGGTGTGCGATTCGTCGTTCCACATTATGCTGCCTGCTGTGAGTCCATCAGAATCACTTTTATTGGCCAGACGTGTGATTAGAAGAAGAAGAAATATGCAACCGCCAGTCCAGCAGAGCTGAAGGCAGCTGCTAGGGTTTTATTGGTATCAGCCACAAGCTGGAAAATATTTACTGTTTAATTTTAATATATAAGGAGACGTCAGAGTTCAGCAGGACGCCGTTATCTGGCGCTGCTGTCCTGTTAGATTTTAGCTCGCCCTGCTTTCAAAGACTGAATGTAAGTTTTAATAAACTGCTAACAGTCATGTGATGCCATTAATTCATTATTTCTTCATAATCATTACTGCAGCACTCTGCTGATGTTCCTTTCCTCTGTTTGAATGGAACATCCAACATTCATACGACACGTTCACATGTCACAAATAGAAAAATAAGAAGAACAGCTAAATATAAACTCTATACACCTTTTTATATACAGACTGATGCCAGGTTTAACTTACAGGACGCCTTCACTGCTGCTCCTCAGCGACCCGGACTCTGTGGAGGCAGTCAGGTTCCACCGGGCGTTTGAGGAGGCGCGGGAGAAGACGGGCCCTTGTAGTCTCGCAGGAGCGAGACCCCCCTCTGCAACCTCCGGCGGCCCTCGTCACGGTCCAGCCTGCAGAGTCACCAGCTCCCTCCTCCTCACCACCGCCGTTACCACCTGAACCTCTGGCCGATCTACAACCAGCCTCCCCCCTCGCATGTCGGCTGTTCCTGTGGATGCCGCACAGGATCTGGCGTCTGCAGCTGACGTGCCCCCCAGCCGTTGTGCACCGGGTCCGTGACAAAGGCTGGGTTGTACAGGACCATCCGGAGGGTCCTGGACGTCGACGGCTGGTATCTCATGGCCACCGAGTACCTGGAGTGCCGTCGGTGTAAGAAGAAGGTCGGAGGGTGGTCACAGCTGCCCCCCCCCCACCTACAGCTGCCGGTTTCCAGCTGGACTCACGTACAAGTAAGGAAATATATTAAACACAGGCTTCCATATGTTTCATTAAATACATTAGACATAATATCTGATGCCTGCCTCGTGTTTCTGCAGGCTGTCCTGTGCCCAGAGGGGGGGTCGCACAGCTGAGGTCTCGCACTCTGGGCAACAGTGCTACTCGGCTGTACAACACCCTGCGGGAGCAACACTCGGACGCCTGGATGCGGAGAGCGATCCAGTTCCTGGCCTTGTGCTCGGTTAGGGGCCCCAGATGCCCCCTCTGCCATCACCCATCTGGCTGCTGACGGTTTATGGCTACGATGTCCTGACGCGGCTGGATGAGTACAAGGCCAGGATCACGTCCACCTTTGGATCCATCCTGAAGATGGATTCCACAAGGAAGGCGAGTAAAGGGTCTCACAACTGCATCATTTCTCACTTTTATTTCACTGTGTGTGTGTGTGTGTGTGTGTGTGTGTGTGCGCACACTCAACACACACACAGATATATGCATTAACATTTGAAACGTCTCTCACTGTTCAGGTGACGAGGAAGCTCGCCGGTACCGCTTCCGACACGGTCGCCTGGGTTACCAACGTTGGTAATGAGCACGGGCAGGTCCTCATCAGCGTCCTCACCTGCTCTGAGGGTCTGTCCAGGATGGTGGCCGGACTGATGAGGCGGTACCGTCTCGCCGGGGTACCCCCCCCCCCCCAGCTGATCTACGTCGACCGCGACTGTTGCAACAGAGACGTTGCGTCAAAGACAGCTGCCTTGTTTCAGGTATCACTGACACTGAAAATACTGATAATAGCAGCAGTTTTTATCTCACTACATTTAGAAGAAATGACCCCCCCCCCCCTCACCCCGAGGGGAGTCGTCCTGATTCTAATATAGACCCCAGCCATGAGCTTTTCTTGTATGACGATGATGATGATTCAGGAGACAGTATTTACAATAACTGTTGTAATACTGTAATAAAATATTCAAACAGATAAAGAACAGATTCTATTTTTTCCTCACAGGAGTGGGGACAGCTGGCGGTTCGACTCCACATCTGGCACCTGATGCGACGCTTCGCAGCTGGTGTGACCACTGAGAGCCACGAGCTGTACCCCACCTTCATGAGGCAGCTGTCTCACTGCATCTTCGAGGTGGACGCCGAAGATGCACGCCATCTCACTGAGGGTAAGCAGTCCCAGCTGGAGGGGCAGCACGGGATGGTCGGCCTGACTGACGCCGAGGTGATCCGGAGGATCTCCAGGGAGGAGTGGAGGCTCCACTGTCGCCGTCAGACACGTGTGGCCGAGGACACAGCGCTCCTCATCCAGGAGCTCCTCGACACCTTCGGCGGTGCAGCAGGACGCGACAGCCTGTGGATCCCATTGCTCGACGCTCTCCACACCCAGGACATCTGGAGTACGCAGAGGCGCCACATCAGCTGCATTTAGGACCCAGCCGGCGTGCAGCTGTACACCCAGACCGGCAGGGTGACAAAGGGCGGAGTCATTCTGCCGGTTTACCGCTGCGCTCCACGTCTCTGGAGTCCTTCCACCTCAACCGGTTCATCCCAGGTACCTTATTGTGTCTCACAACTTAAATATTCTGAATTCACACTTCACGCACAAGTAATTAAATAGTACTATATGGAACGATATGGAAAAAATTGGCGGGGCCCCCTGGGCCAAATTAGCAGGAACGATACAGAGAACAGTGGCGGGCCTCCTGAGCTGACTAAATAGGAACGATACAAAGAAGATTGGCGGGGCCCCAGGAACTGACTAAATAGGACGGCTTCCTGAGAGTCCAAACTTTCAGCAGTAGATTAAGCTCCTCGACAAGAGTCTGATCCTGTGACGTTACAAGATGTTTTTTAGGTCAGAAGTTTAAGTGAACATGTGGAAATTAACTTTACCTGATATTTAAAGTATTTTACAGCTCTGTGTAGAACTTCTGTCCTGCTGCACATGAAGACAGTCCTCCTGGATCTGTCCTCTGGCTCAGAGCCAAAGTTTCAGAGACCCTTCAGAGTAGTAAAGTCCTAAAACTCCAGATTTCTCCCTGGGTCAGGGTCACGCATATTTATAAAATCTCAAAAATGGCAGAAAATGAGGAACGCTTCACGAATTTGCGTGTCATCCTTGCGCAGGGGCCATGCTAATCTTCTCTGTATCGTTCCAATTTTAGTATATGTGCTACCGGAGTAACACAACAAAGCCCTGCGGCTGGGCTCTATATATAGGGGCCTGTCCCGGGACCAGCCAGGGTCAGGGTGGCTGCGCATACAGAGGCTGGAGGAGACAAACGGCCTCTAACTGGCTATAATCTGCTCAGAAATCAGAGTATGCAGAGGTCTGGGTGCTGGACTGTGGTCCCTGAACCTATAGTGACACTCTGAGACCACATCTGACCCGGTCTGACTCTGCTCCAGTTCCCGTCTGCCCTGCTGAGGAGCTCACGGGGCTGATGGGAAATCTATGCAAAGAGCCTTTATGTGTGGCAGTCAGGATTGGCTGAAGGCGAGACAACAAAAGACCTCCTCACAGCTCCTCCCCCTGCATTCCTCCAAGCGGGCCCCCACTGTGCTGAAAGGGCTGCTGGGAGGGGCCCAGGGGGAGGGGCGAGCGGGGGAGGGAGGCAGAGAGTAACTGCTTCTTTCACTCAGGCGATCGCAGCAACAAGCAGCTCCTCCTCAGCGTCTGCAGAGACGGAGAGGAAACAGGCTGACGCTCAGCAGAAGCTTCTGAGATTAAGATCATGGCGTCCGGCTGCAGGACGGCTGATGTGATCGCTTACGCTTACAGAAGCTAAACTTCTGCAGACTGACAGGGTTTATATGTATGTGGGTATAAATGCTCCAGGATCTGGACTGAATGGGCAAAAAGAGACAACTCTGCCACCTCATTCACACTCGGCTACAGTCAAACTGGACCTATGCTTTATTACAGCAGCTCCTCAGAGGTTAGAAAGATTATCGATTATCTGAACCATTAAAATTATTAACTTCGTTACTGATGATATTATATGACTGTTTCACACCAACATTATCAACTGGAACTAGCTGGTAACACATGGGTTGTGTTGATAACTGTTAGCAATAATAGCATTGTTAGCTGCAGCTAAGGCTACTGTAGGATATTTGGTGAATTAGCATGTTAGCAATAATAGCATTATTAGCAGCAGATTGGGCTACTGAACCAGGGTTTGTGAATGAGCATGTTAGCAACAGCAGCATGGCTAGCAGCAGCTAAGGCTACTGTAGGACGTTTGGTGAATTAGCATGTTGGCAATGATAGCATTGTTAGCAGGAGCTAAGGCTAACGTAGGACGTTTGGTGAATTAGCATGTTAGCAATAATAGCATAGTTAGCAGCAGCTAAGGCTTATATATAGGACATTTAGTAAATTAACAATAGTAGCACTGTTTGCAGGCGCTAAGGCTAACGTAGGACGTTTGGTGAATTAGCATGTTAGCAATAATAGCATAATTAGCAGCAGCTAAGGCTTATATATAGGACATTTAGTAAATTAACAATAGTAGCACTGTTAGCAGGCGCTAAGGCTAACGTAGGACGTTTGGTGAATTAGCATGTTAGCAATAATAGCATAGTTAGCAGCAGCTAAGGCTTATATATAGGACATTTAGTAAATTAACAATAGTAGCACTGTTAGCAGGCGCTAAGGCTAACGTAGGACGTTTGGTGAATTAGCATGTTAGCAATAATAGCATAATTAGCAGCAGCTAAGGCTTATATATAGGACATTTAGTAAATTAACAATAGTAGCATTGTTAGCAGGAGCTAAGGCTAACGTAGGACGTTTGGTGAATTAGCATGTTAGCAATAATAGCATAGTTAGCAGCAGCTAAGGCTTATATATAGGACATTTAGTAAATTAACAATAGTAGCATTGTTAGCAGGAGCTAAGGCTAACGTAGGACGTTTGGTGAATTAGCATGTTAGCAATAATAGCATAATTAGCAGCAGCTAAGGCTTATATATAGGACATTTAGTAAATTAACAATAGTAGCATTGTTAGCAGGAGCTAAGGCTAACGTAGGACGTTTGGTGAATTAGCATGTTAGCAATAATAGCATAGTTAGCAGCAGCTAAGGCTTATATATAGGACATTTAGTAAATTAACAATAGTAGCATTGTTAGCAGGAGCTAAGGCTAACGTAGGACGTTTGGTGAATTAGCATGTTAGCAATAATAGCATAATTAGCAGCAGCTAAGGCTTATATATAGGACACTTAGTAAATTAACAATAGTAGCACTGTTAGCAGGAGCTAAGGCTAATGTTTAGTCCAGAATTTCTAAACATACAGTATCAGAAAATGAAGCCTTCCAGCTTCCATACCTTCATCTTCAAACCTTTCTGTTTTCAAGTCCAGATGAATATTTTCTTATGTCAGAAATCGTTACGAGTCTCTGACCCAGCTAACTATGACATCACAGGGTCTGGAGTCACAGGGAGGTCAGAGCGAGCCCGACCAATCAGAGCAGCCTATTCACCATAATTACGAAGTAAATGAATAAACACGACAACTGCCAACTCTCACACAGTGGACACTTTTCACACACTCTCATGCTGTACATTTATGCTCTCAAGCAGTAAAAAACAAACGTATAACTGATCACTTCGCCCGGCTGATGAGACACCGACGTACGCCGTGACCGCGCTGTAAATCCAGACAGTTAAACGGAAACTAACTATAAACATATAAAAGCTGAAGCAGCGTTGTTCTGATGGGACCTAAATTTTTATATTTGTGTGTGTATATATACCTACACACACACACACACACACACACACACACACACACACACACACACACACACACACACACACACACAGGTGCTGGTCATATAATTAGAATATCATCAAAAAGTTGCTTTATTTCAGTAATTCCATTCAAAAAGTGAAACTTGGATATTATATTCATTCATTACACACAGACTGATGTATTTCAAATGTTTATTTCATTTAATTGTGATGATTAAAACTGACTTCAGTATCTCTGAAAATTAGAAAATTACTTAAGGCCAATACAAAAAAGGATTTTTAGAAATTTTGGCCAACTGAAAAGTATGAACATGAAAAGTATGAGCATGTACAGCACTCAGTACTTAGTTGGGGCTCCTTTTGCCTGAATTACTGCAGCAATGCGGCGTGGCATGGAGTCCATCAGTCTGTGGCACTGCTCAGGTGTTATGAGAGCCCAGGTTGCTCTGATAGTGGCCTTCAGCTCTTCTGCATTGTTGGGTCTGGCGTATCGCATCTTCCTCTTCACAATACCCCATAGATTTTCTATAGGGTTAAGGTCAGGCCAGTTTGCTGGCCAATTAAGAACAGGGATACCATGGTCCTTAAACCAGGTCCTGGTAGCTTTGGCACTGTGTGCAGGTGCCAAGTCCTGTTGGAAAATGAAATCTGCATCTCCATAAAGTTGGTCAGCAGCAGGAAGCATGAAGTGCTCTAAAACTTCCTGGTAGACGGCTGCGTTGACCTTGGACCTCAGAAAACACAGTGGACCAACACCAGCAGATGACATGGCACCCAAACCATCACTGACTGTGGAAACTTTACACTGGACTTCAAGCAATGTGGATTCTGTGCCTCTCCTCTCTTCCTCCAGACTCTGGGACCTTGATTTCCAAAGGAAATGCAAAATTTCCTTTCATCAGAGAACATAACTTTGGACCACTCAGCAGCAGTCCAGTCCTTTTTGTCTTTAGCCCAGGCGAGACGCTTCTGACGCTGTGTCTTGTTCAAGAGTGGCTTGACACAAGGAATGCGACAGCTGAAACCCATGTCTTGCATACGTCGTGGCGGTTCTTGAAGCTCTGATTCCAGCTGCAGTCCACTCTTTGTGAATCTCCCCCACATTTTTGAATGGGGTTTGTTTCACAATCCTCTCCATGGAGCGGTTATCCCTATTGCTGGTACACTTTTTTTCTACCACATCTTTGCCTTCCCTTCGCCTCTCTATTAATGTGCTTGGACACAGAGCTCTGTGAACAGCCAGCCTCTTTAGCGATGACCTTTTGTGTCTTGCCCTCCTTGTGCAAGGTGTCAATGGTCGTCTTTTGAACAGCTGTCAAGTCAGCAGTCTTCCCATGATTGTGTAGAACTAGACTGAGAGACCATTTAAAGGCCTTTGCAGGTGTTTTGTGTTAATTAGCTGATTAGAGTGTGGCACCAGGTGTCTTCAATATTGAACCTTTTCACAATATTCTAATTTTCTGAGATACTGATTTTGGGTTTTCATTAGTTGTCAGTTATAATCATCAAAATTAAAAGGAATGAACATTTGAAATATATCAGTCTGTGTGGAATGAATATATACATTATACAAGTTTCACTTTTTGAATGGAATTACTGAAATAAATCAACTTTTTGATGATATTCTTTATTAATTATATGTATATATGTATGTATAATATGTATAACTAATAATTATATTTCCAGCGTGTGTGTGTGTGTGTGTGTGTGTGTGTGTGTGTGTGTGTAAATTGATTTGTGTATTTTGAGTAGTGACTTTTGTGCTGGTGTGTTGCAGACTGAACTCTCTGGGACTCAGAGCTGATGTGCAGCTTGTGTTCCTGGTCCCCTGTGGAGACTCTGGTCTCAGGGTCCTGGTCTCAGGCAGTCCTCTCCTGCAGGATCTAAAAAGGGCAGCAGGACTGTGTGTCAGAGACTGTTGAACTTGACTCTTCTACACTGTAAAACTGACAGTTAAACTTCAGGAAGTGTTGAAGTTCGAACTCATCTGTCACATGATCAAACAATAAACACAACTGGTCATTAAAATAAATCCCACTAGACTGATTTTCCTTTGTGTGGCTGAAACAGCTTCTTGTGTTGAACATGTGTCCGTGCCTGAAGTAGAATTCATCTGCAGTTTTTCACAGTGTATGATGAAAACAGCCAGGGGTATTACCTAATTTCGTAGCCCTTCCTGCGCTAACGTAAATGTACGTTGACCCCCGTGAGTTCATTTTTCCACAGCCGAAGCTGCCTAAAGGTAAAATGCCATCGTTTTGAAAAGGTACATGCAAGGATAGCTGAACATAATAAATAACCAAATAACTTGGCCTTAATATTCAATAGCACAAACTGTGCGAGGTCCCTATTGAAACTGAAGGGATTCATTCTTTCTTTCTTTCAAAGTAACCTCAATTTTGGGGGCCTAAACATACTCGAAAACTCACCAAACTTTGCACATAATTCAGACGCGGCGGAAAAATTTGGTACTTCATGGGTTTTGAGCATGGGCTTGGAAAAATGACTCGTTAGCGCCCCCTACAGAGCAGCCCCAGGACAAAATTTCACCTACATGTACGAAATTTATGTGGTACGTCTATCATGTCCAGACGTACAAAAAAGCCTCTTGGAGCCATTGCCTAATCCTAACAGAAAGTTGGCCATTTTGGTTTAATGGTCATTTTTGGTGATTTACACACTTTATACTTTAACGAACTCCTCCCAGGGAATTTATCCGATCAACTTAAAATTTTCGCTGTGCTGTCTAAACCCATTGACGATTAAAAGTCATACAAACAGTTATTACCAGTTAGCCTGTGGCGTGCTGTCAATAATTGATGATTCGCCATGAAACTGGAAGTTGTTTTAAATTCAGTCTACATGCTCACATCTGCACCAAATTTGTAATGTACTATAAGAGTCCCACCCTGAACACATCCATATGCCAATATTCACTCAAAGTCACAGCGCCACCTGCTGGCAACAGGAATGACATGTAACACACTGTAATGTACTACTCCTACCAGGTTGGACATATCAACTTAAAAACTGTCCCAGAGAACGCATTGATGAAGCCATGTTGTAAAAGTCATGAATTGGCAGTTAATGCCGCTAAGTTAAACTCTTCGCCATAACACAGGAAGTTGTTGTAACAAATCCTCAGTGAGGTGATGAAGTTCCATGTTTCGCTGTGAAACAGGAAGTTAACGTAACTTAACTGTACATGCTCAAATCTGGACCAAACTTTGCATGCTTCATATTTTTACCGCCCCAAACACATCTACACGCTAATGTCCGCCTGTAGTCGTAACGCCAAGTGCTATGTGGCAATGATTCTGGTAAAAACAATTTTTCCTTTAGATTATTTAATATACGATCTCTCTCTAATAAAGGACCTCTGGTGTACGACATACTGTCTGACAGTAAGTTTGACTTTCTCTGTCTAACTGAGACATGGCAGAAACCAGACAACTTTTTTCATCTAAACCAGTCTGTTCCCCCAGGATATAGTTTTGTTTGTAAATCCCATGATACGGGACGGTGAGGGGGGCTAGCAATACTTTATAATCTTGATCTCGTTTGCTGTTCTGGTATAACACTTTCTAATTGTACTGTTTCTGATCTGTCTATATCAGATCACCTGCTGGTGTCCTTTTGTGGCAAATTGGCAGTTTTTAAGGTAAACCCGTGTCGTTCGATCACATTTCGGAATATTAAGAACATTGATGTGCCTACTCTTGCGGATGAACTTGCCATCTTCTCCAGTAAAATGGATTTATCTACTGTTGATGTACTAGTTACATACTACAATGATGGACTGAACATGATTTTAGAGGAGTTTGCACCTGTGAAAACTTGAATTGTTTCACTTGTACACTCAGCTCCTTGGTTTACACATGAACTACGTGAACTTAAAACTAAAGGCCGTAGGTTAGAGCGGTTATATGTCAGGTCTGGCCTTACTGTTCATAAAGAAATGTATGCTGAACATATTCGAAATTATAAAAATGCAATGTCCAAGGCTAAATCTGATTACTAATCCAACATAATTGGAGTTAGTAATGGGAACTCCAGGTCCCTTTTCTTGGAGGTAAACAATATTCTGCAACCACCTGATTCTCTGCCATCGGATATGTATTCCACTGACTTATGTGATCGTTTTTTGACTTTTTTTGCATCTAAGGTTGAAAAGGTACATCAGAAATTAGGCCTACTTACTGGTACTCTTCACAATAACTCCTGTCAATCTATAATTTACACACCTCTCCCCTCTGTGTTCTCTAACTGTCATGGGGAAAGGCTGAATGCAGGAGCTGAGGTGTGGACCCAAATGCAGACGTACGCGAGGAGGATGCAGTTTAAACAAAGATTTATTTACCAGAGATGAGACAGTTACAAAGAAAACTTAAAGCGAATGAGCCTAAATAATAAACTAGACTACAAAACTCCAAACCATTACAATATCAAATAAACACAGGAAAACAACAGCACAAAACCAAATCCTAACACTAACTTTACACTACCAAATACTTCAGAAATAGTGGGTCTGATAGGTAAATCTAAATCTTCGACTTGTCAGTTAGACCCTCTACCTACTCCTTTAGTGAAAGCTTGTTTACCAGCCCTGTCACCATTGATTACTAAAATTGTTCATGCTTCACTTGTTTCTGGTTCTGTATCTTCATCTCTTAAATCTGCTATTATTACTCCCAATCGTAAGAAACCGGGGGTGATCCATTTAATTTTGATAATTTTTGTCAAATTTACCATTTATCTCAAAGGTAGTGGATAAGTGTATTGCAGTTCAAATTCATGAACATCTTTCTAATAATAATTTTTATGAACTATTTCAATCTGGCTTTTGTCTCCACCATAGCACTGAGACTGCTCTAGTCAGAATAACCAATGATCTACTGTTGGCAGCTGACTCTGGGCTTTTATCCATACTTGTCCTTCAAGACTTGAGCACTTCTCACATAAGATACTTCTTGACAGATTAGCTTCTATTGGCATTATTGGCACTGCTCTGTCTTTGTTTAGGTCATATCTATCTGGACGCAGTCAGCGTATTCAATTAAAATGTTTTCGAACAAGGACATCTATAGTCACTACTGGTGTTCCCCATGGTTCTGTCTTGGGCCCGCTTCTTTGCATTATTTACATGCTCCCTCTTGGTTATATTTTGAGGAAATGTGGGATTCATTTCCACTTTTATGCGGATGACACCAACTCTACTTGTCTGCCAAACCCACTAGTTCTTTCCCACCACCATCTTTGTCCAGCTGTTTAGCTGAAATTAAAGATTGGCTTTCTGCTAACTTCTTGAAGGTAAATGGCAACAAAACTAAGGCTTTGCTTATTGGTACTCGATCTGTTCTGTCTAGATCTAATTATCTTTCTTAGTACCTTGACAATACTGTAATCTATCCTTCTTCATAGGTTAAAAGTTTGGGTGTCATGGATAGCACACTATCCTTTGAAGCTCAAATTAATAATATCGTGGATCGCATACTTCCACTTGCGTAATATTAATCGTCTCTGCCCCTTTCTTTCAAATAATAATACTGCAGTTCTTATCCATGCACTGGTCACTTCACGTATAGACTACTGTAATCCTCTTTTCACAGGTGTTCCCTCCAAATTGCTACATAAGCTTCAGTTAGTTCAGAATTCTGCAGCTCGTGTTCTTTCTAGAACTCCTTATACTGAGCACATTTCTCCAGTTCTTCAGCGATTGCACTGGCTTCCAGTAAAGTATAGAGTTGAATTTAAGATCCTGCTACTTACTTATAAAGCACTTCATAATCTTGCACCCCAATACCTTACACAACTTCTCCATGTTTACACCTCTTCACATGCTCTCAGATCTTCATCTTCAATTTCTCTTGTGGTACCTCGGATTCGACTAAATACCATGGGTGCCAGATCTTTTTGTTATGCTGCCCCCCGCCTATGGAACTCTCTTCCCCTTGATGTTTGCAATAGCGACTGCTTGTTGACTTTTAAAACACGTCTTAAGACGCATCTTTTTATACAAGCTTTTTTAACATGTTATTCTGAGTGTTTAACGCATTTATGAATATATAAATATAAGAAATAATATTCTGTATGCGGTTTGTTTGTTGTGTGTATTGTTTTATGCAGTGATCTGTATATTGTTTGTGAGGTGACCTTGGGTGTTATGAAAGGCGCCATTAAATAAAATGCATAATTATTATTATTACTATGTCGCGCCAGTTTGGTGGGAATTGAGCAGGTCCAGAACAGATCACAGAAGTATCTTAACCCGGCGGGGGTCATTTCCGGAAACTGAAAAGTGTCAGCATTTAGGGACTTTAGTCTTACACCCGTTTAAATAAAGCCATAAGAGACTGTAGGCTAATGGGTTGTCCAGTCTCTTATCCAAAAGTTCACAAAATCTAACATCCTACTTGGGTTCTACTTTAAATCCTACTTTGTCCCCCACCTTCATCCGTTCCAAATGCTTTGGAGAAGACCAGCGTGGCCCCTGAGACCAAGATCAAGGGGAATGACGTGGAAAAGACCGGAGTGGGCCCTGAGAGTAAGTGATGTGACACAGATGAGACGAGCGTGGCCCCTGAGACCAAAGTTAGGTGGAACAACGTGGGAAAAAAATGGCGAGGACCCTGAGAGTAAGTGATGTGACACGGAAGAGACGAGCGTGGCCCCTGAGACCAAATTCCAGTGGTATCACACGGAAAAGACCGGAGTGGCCCCTGTGAAAAAATCTAATGGAGCAACATGGAAAAGAAAGTTGTGGCCCCTGACAGTAAATGATGGAACATGAAAAACGAGCGTGGCCCATGACAGTAAATGATGGAACATGAAAGAGACGAGCGTGGCCCCTGGGACAAAGTCAAGTGGAACGACGCGGAAAGACAGTCGTGGCCCCTGAGACCAAGTCAAATGGAACGACATGGAAAAGACCTGAGAGGCCCCTGAGACAAAATTCAAGTGGAATGACGCGGAAAACATGGGCGTGGCCCCCAGAGAGTAAACCATATGGAAAGACACAGAGAAGACCAGAGTGCCACCTGAGACCATGTCAAGTGGAACAACGTGTTGAAAACCAGAATGGACCCTGAAGTCCGAGGGGCCCTGCTGGTCTTCTCTGAATTGTCCCAGTCTAAACAGACAAATAAGAAAAATACAGAGAAGAATGGCAGGGAGACGCTAATTTTATCTATTGTTCCCTTGTATTGTGAGGGGCCCCGGCTAACTTTTTTCCCTGATTTCCCTGCAGGCATTCTGCCAGTAAAACGGGACAAATAGGAACGATACGGAAAAGATTGGTGGGGCCCACCGGGCTGCCTAAATAGGAAAAATCGGAACGATACAGAGAAGATTGGCGGGGCCCCCAGGATGATTAAACAGGACAAATTGGAACGATACGGAAAAGATTGGTGGGGCCCCCCGGGCCAACTGAATAGGAATGATACAGAAGAGATTGCCGGGGCCCCCCAGTCCGAGGGGCCCTGCTGATCTTCTCTATATTGTCCCAGTCTAAACGATACAGAGATGAATGGCAGGGCCCCTCACTGGTAGTTTTTTAATCTTTGGGGGGGGGGTGCTAATTTTATCTATTGTTCCCTTATAGTGTGAGGGGCCCCGGCTGACTATAATAACCTATCAGGTTTTCTTACGGATCTTGTTTTCATGATTTCCCTGCAGACGTTCTGCCAGTTAAACATTGTCTACCTTGTTGAGCAGCAGTTCACATCGAGGACATTTAAATGTCTGAAGTCAGTTGACTCATGTTTGTTCTTCAGACTCTACAGACTGGTCCCATGCTGACATCTGCTGGTGACTTCATCAAACTGCACTGGCATTTATTAAAGAACTACAACAGGAAGCAAGGAAACAGGAAGTTATAAAAAAGGAAGAAAGTGATGAAATCAACAATTTAATCCAGAAACATCACTCCTGTTTATGTATATACCTGTTTGTATATATCTGTTCTGTATTTCCACATTCTGTGTTGGGATTTAAAAACACTGGCAGTTTGACTGTAGCCGAGTGTGAATGAGGTGGCAGAGTTGTCTCTTTTTGCCCATTCAGTCCAGATCCTGGAGCATTTATACCCACATACATATAAACCCTGTCAGTCTGCAGAAGTTTAGCTTCTGTAAGCGTAAGCGATCACATCAGCCGTCCTGCAGCCGGACGCCATGATCTTAATCTCAGAAGCTTCTGCTGAGCGTCAGCCTGTTTCCTCTCCGTCTCTGCAGACGCTGAGGAGGAGCTGCTTGTTGCTGCGATCGCCTGAGTGAAAGAAGCAGTTACTCTCTGCCTCCCTCCCCCGCTCGCCCCTCCCCCTGGGCCCCTCCCAGCAGCCCTTTCAGCACAGTGGGGGCCCGCTTGGAGGAATGCAGGGGGAGGAGCTGTGAGGAGGTCTTTTGTTGTCTCGCCTTCAGCCACTCCTGACTGCCACACATAAAGGCTCTTTGCATAGATTTCCCATCAGCCCCGTGAGCTCCTCAGCAGGGCAGACGGGAACTGGAGCAGAGTCAGACCGGGTCAGATGTGGTCTCAGAGTGTCACTATAGGTTCAGGGACTACAGTCCAGCACCCAGACCTCTGCATACTCTGATTTCTGAGCAGATTATAGCCAGTTAGAGGCCGTTTGTCCCCTCCAGCCTCTGTATGCGCAGCCACCCTGACCCTGGCTGGTCCCGGGACAGGCCCCTATATATAGAGCCCAGCCGCAGGGCTTTGTTGTGTTACTCCGGTAGCACATATACTAAAATTGGAACGATACAGAGAAGATTAGCATGGCCCCTGCGCAAGGATGACACGCAAATTCGTGAAGCGTTCCTCATTTTCTGCCATTTTTGAGATTTTATAAATATGCGTGACCCTGACCCAGGGAGAAATCTGGAGTTTTAGGACTTTACTACTCTGAAGGGTCTCTGAAACTTTGGCTCTGAGCCAGAGGACAGATCCAGGAGGCCCGCCAATGTTCTCTGTAACGTTCCTATTTGTCCGACTTAGTCGGCCCGACTAAGACGGGAACTGGAGCAGAGTCAGACCGGGTCAGATGTGGTCTCAGAGTGTCACTATAGGTTCAGGGACCACAGTCCAGCACCCAGACCTCTGCATACTCTGATTTCTGAGCAGATTATAGCCAGTTAGAGGCCGTTTGTCCTCTCCAGCCTCTGTATGCGCAGCCACCCTGACCCTGGCTGGTCCCGGGACAGGCCCCTATATATAGAGCCCAGCCGCAGGGCTTTGTTGTGTTACTCCGGTAGCACATATACTAAAATTGGAACGATACAGAGAAGATTAGCATGGCCCCTGCGCAAGGATGACACGCAAATTCGTGAAGCGTTCCTCATTTTCTGCCATTTTTGAGATTTTATAAATATGCGTGACCCTGACCCAGGGAGAAATCTGAAGTTTTAGGACTTTACTACTCTGAAGGGTCTCTGAAACTTTGGCTCTGAGCCAGAGGACAGATCCAGGAGGCCCGCCAATGTTCTCTGTAACGTTCCTATTTGTCCGACTTAGTCGGCCCAGGCGGCCCCGCCAATCTTCTATGCATCGTTCATGCTAAGTTGGCTTCGAGGGCCCCATCAATCTTCCCTGTATCGTTCCTATTTAGTTGGCCCGAGGGGCTCCGCCAGTCTTCTTTGTATCGTTCCTATTTAGTCAGCTCGGGGGGCTCCGCCAATGTTCTCTGTAACGTTCCTATTTGTCCTACTTAGTCAGCCCAGAGAGTCCCGCCAATCTTCTTTGTATCGTTCCTATTTAGTCAGCTCGGGGGGCTCCGCCAATGTTCTCTGTAACGTTTCTATTTCTCCTATTCAGTTGGCCCGAGGGGCCCCGCCGATCTTCTCTGTATCTTTTGTCCTGCTTAGTTTGCCCCCTGGGCCCCTCCCAGCAGCCCTTTCAGCACAGTGGGGGCCCGCTTGGAGGAATGCAGGGGGAGGAGCTGTGAGGAGGTCTTTTGTTGTCTCGCCTTCAGTCACTCCTGACTGCCACACATAAAGGCTTTTGCATAGATTTCCCATCAGCCCCGTGAGCTCCTCAGCAGGGCAGACGGGAACTGGAGCAGAGTCAGACCGGGTCAGATGTGGTCTCAGAGTGTCACTATAGGTTCAGGGACCACAGTCCAGCACCCAGACCTCTGCATACTCTGATTTCTGAGTGGATTATAGCCAGTTAGAGGCCGTTTGTCCCCTCCAGCCTCTGTATGCGCAGCCACCCTGACCCTGGCTGGTCCCAGGACAGGCCCCTATATATAGAGCCCAGCCGCAGGGCTTTGTTGTGTTACTCCGGTAGCACATATACTAAAATTGGAACGATACAGAGAAGATTAGCATGGCCCCTGCGCAAGGATGACACGCAAATTCGTGAAGCGTTCCTCATTTTCTGCCATTTTTGAGATTTTATAAATATGCGTGACCCTGACCCAGGGAGAAATCTGGAGTTTTAGGACTTTACTACTCTGAAGGGTCTCTGAAACTTGGGCTCTGAGCCAGAGGACAGATCCAGGAGGCCCGCCAATGTTCTCTGTAACGTTCCTATTTGTCCTACTTAGTCAGCCCAGAGGGCCCCGCCAGTCTTCTTTGTATCGTTCCTATTTAGTCAGCTCAGGAGGCCCGCCAATGTTCTCTGTAACGTTCCTATTTGTCCGACTTAGTCAGCCCAGAGGGCCCCGCCAATCTTCTTTGTATCGTTCCTATTTAGTCAGCTCGGGAGGCCCGCCAATGTTCTCTGTAACGTTCCTATTTGTCCTACTTAGTTGGCCCAGGGGGCCCCGCCAATCGTCTCTTTATCGTTCCTATTTAGTCAGCTCAGGAGGCCCGCCAATGTTCTCTGTAACGTTCCTATTTGTCCTACTTAGTTGGCCCAGGGGGCCCCGCCAATCGTCTCTTTATCGTTCCTGCTAAGTTGGCTTCGGGGGCCCCATCAATCTTCCCTGTATCGTTCCTATTTAGTCGGCCCGAGGGGCCCCGCCAATGTTCTCTGTAACGTTCCTATTTAATCAGCTCGGGGGGATCCGCCAGTCTTCTTTTTATCGTTCCTATTTAGTCAGCTCGGGGGGCTCCGCCGATCTTCTCTGTATCTTTTGTCCTGCTTAGTTTGCCCCCTGGGCCCCTCCCAGCAGCCCTTTCAGCACAGTGGGGGCCCGCTTGGAGGAATGCAGGGGGAGGAGCTGTGAGGAGGTCTTTTGTTGTCTCGCCTTCAGCCACTCCTGACTCCCACACATAAAGGCTCTTTGCATAGATTTCCCATCAGCCCCGTGAGCTCCTCAGCAGGGCAGACGGGAACTGGAGCAGAGTCAGACCGGGTCAGATGTGGTCTCAGAGTGTCACTATAGGTTCAGGGACCACAGTCCAGCACCCAGACCTCTGCATACTCTGATTTCTGAGCAGATTATAGCCAGTTAGAGGCCGTTTGTCCCCTCCAGCCTCTGTATGCGCAGCCACCCTGACCCTGGCTGGTCCCAGGACAGGCCCCTATATATAGAGCCCAGCCGCAGGGCTTTGTTGTGTTACTCCGGTAGCACATATACTAAAATTGGAACGATACAGAGAAGATTAGCATGGCCCCTGCGCAAGGATGACACGCAAATTCGTGAAGCGTTCCTCATTTTCTGCCATTTTTGAGATTTTATAAATATGCGTGACCCTGACCCAGGGAGAAATCTGGAGTTTTAGGACTTTACTACTCTGAAGGGTCTCTGAAACTTTGGCTCTGAACCAGAGGACAGATCCAGGAGGCCCGCCAATGATCTCTGTAACGTTCCTATTTGTCCGACTTAGTCGGCCCAGGGGGCCCCGCCAATCTTCTATGCATCATTCATGCTAAGTTGGCTTCGAGGGCCCCATCAATCTTCCCTGTATCGTTCCTATTTAGTCGGCCCGAGGGGCTCCGCCAGTCTTCTTTGTATCGTTCCTATTTAGTCAGCTCAGGAGGCCCGCCAATGTTCTCTGTAACGTTCCTATTTGTCCTACTTAGTCAGCCCAGAGAGTCCCGCCAATCTTCTTTGTATCGTTCCTATTTAGTCAGCTCAGGAGGCCCGCCAATGTTCTCTGTAACGTTCCTATTTAATCAGCTCGGGGGGATCCGCCGATCTTCTCTGTATCTTTTGTCCTGCTTAGTTTGCCCCCTGGGCCCCTCCCAGCAGCCCTTTCAGCACAGTGGGGGCCCTCTTGGAGGAATGCAGGGGGAGGAGCTGTGAGGAGGTCTTTTGTTGTCTCGCCTTCAGCCACTCCTGACTGCCACACATAAAGGCTCTTTGCATAGATTTCCCATCAGCCCCGTGAGCCCCTCAGCAGGGCAGACGGGAACTGGAGCAGAGTCAGACCGGGTCAGATGTGGTCTCAGAGTGTCACTATAGGTTCAGGGACCACAGTCCAGCACCCAGACCTCTGCATACTCTGATTTCTGAGCAGATTATAGCCAGTTAGAGGCCGTTTGTCCTCTCCAGCCTCTGTATGCGCAGCCACCCTGACCCTGGCTGGTCCCGGGACAGGCCCCTATATATAGAGCCCAGCCGCAGGGCTTTGTTGTGTTACTCCGGTAGCACATATACTAAAATTGGAACGATACAGAGAAGATTAGCATGGCCCCTGCGCAAGGATGACACGCAAATTCGTGAAGCGTTCCTCATTTTCTGCCATTTTTGAGATTTTATAAATATGCGTGACCCTGACCCAGGGAGAAATCTGAAGTTTTAGGACTTTACTACTCTGAAGGGTCTCTGAAACTTTGGCTCTGAGCCAGAGGACAGATCCAGGAGGCCCGCCAATGTTCTCTGTAACGTTCCTATTTGTCCGACTTAGTCGGCCCAGGGGGCCCCGCCAATCTTCTATGCATCGTTCATGCTAAGTTGGCTTCGAGGGCCCCATCAATCTTCCCTGTATCGTTCCTATTTAGTCGGCCCGAGGGGCTCCGCCAGTCTTCTTTGTATCGTTCCTATTTAGTCAGCTCAGGAGGCCCGCCAATGTTCTCTGTAACGTTCCTATTTGTCCTACTTAGTCAGCCCAGAGAGTCCCGCCAATCTTCTTTGTATCGTTCCTATTTAGTCAGCTCGGGGAGCTCCGCCAATGTTCTCTGTAACGTTTCTATTTCTCCTATTCAGTTGGCCCGAGGGGCCCCGCCGATCTTCTCTGTATCTTTTGTCCTGCTTAGTTTGCCCCCTGGGCCCCTCCCAGCAGCCCTTTCAGCACAGTGGGGGCCCGCTTGGAGGAATGCAGGGGAGGAGCTGTGAGGAGGTCTTTTGTTGTCTCGCCTTCAGTCACTCCTGACTGCCACACATAAAGGCTCTTTGCATAGATTTCCCATCAGCCCCGTGAGCTCCTCAGCAGGGCAGACGGGAACTGGAGCAGAGTCAGACCGGGTCAGATGTGGTCTCAGAGTGTCACTATAGGTTCAGGGACCACAGTCCAGCACCCAGACCTCTGCATACTCTGATTTCTGAGCAGATTATAGCCAGTTAGAGGCCGTTTGTCCCCTCCAGCCTCTGTATGCGCAGCCACCCTGACCCTGGCTGGTCCCGGGACAGGCCCCTATATATAGAGCCCAGCCGCAGGGCTTTGTTGTGTTACTCCGGTAGCACATATACTAAAATTGGAACGATACAGAGAAGATTAGCATGGCCCCTGCGCAAGGATGACACGCAAATTCGTGAAGCGTTCCTCATTTTCTGCCATTTTTGAGATTTTATAAATATGCGTGACCCTGACCCAGGGAGAAATCTGGAGTTTTAGGACTTTACTACTCTGAAGGGTCTCTGAAACTTGGGCTCTGAGCCAGAGGACAGATCCAGGAGGCCCGCCAATGTTCTCTGTAACGTTCCTATTTGTCCTACTTAGTCAGCCCAGAGGGCCCCGCCAGTCTTCTTTGTATCGTTCCTATTTAGTCAGCTCAGGAGGCCCGCCAATGTTCTCTGTAACGTTCCTATTTTTCCGACTTAGTCAGCCCAGAGGGCCCCGCCAATCTTCTTTGTATCGTTCCTATTTAGTCAGCTCGGGAGGCCCGCCAATGTTCTCTGTAACGTTCCTATTTGTCCTACTTAGTTGGCCCAGGGGGCCCCGCCAATCGTCTCTTTATCGTTCCTGCTAAGTTGGCTTCGGGGGCCCCATCAATCTTCCCTGTATCGTTCCTATTTAGTCGGCCCGAGGGGCCCCGCCAATGTTCTCTGTAACGTTCCTATTTAATCAGCTCGGGGGGATCCGCCAGTCTTCTTTGTAGCGTTCCTATTTAGTCAGCTCAGGAGGCCCGCCAATGTTCTCTGTAACGTTCCTATTTGTCCGACTTAGTCGGCCCAGGGGGCCCCGCCAATCTTCTATGCATCGTTCATGCTAAGTTGGCTTCGAGGGCCCCATCAATCTTCCCTGTATCGTTCCTATTTAGTCGGCCCGAGGGGCTCCGCCAGTCTTCTTTGTATCGTTCCTATTTAGTCAGCTCAGGAGGCCCGCCAATGTTCTCTGTAACGTTCCTATTTGTCCTACTTAGTCAGCCCAGAGAGTCCCGCCAATCTTCTTTGTATCGTTCCTATTTAGTCAGCTCAGGAGGCCCGCCAATGTTCTCTGTAACGTTTCTATTTCTCCTATTCAGTTGGCCCGAGGGGCCCCGCCGATCTTCTCTGTATCTTTTGTCCTGCTTAGTTTGCCCCCTGGGCCCCTCCCAGCAGCCCTTTCAGCACAGTGGGGGCCCGCTTGGAGGAATGCAGGGGGAGGAGCTGTGAGGAGGTCTTTTGTTGTCTCGCCTTCAGCCACTCCTGACTGCCACACATAAAGGCTCTTTGCATAGATTTCCCATCAGCCCCGTGAGCTCCTCAGCAGGGCAGACGGGAACTGGAGCAGAGTCAGACCGGGTCAGATGTGGTCTCAGAGTGTCACTATAGGTTCAGGGACCACAGTCCAGCACCCAGACCTCTGCATACTCTGATTTCTGAGCAGATTATAGCCAGTTAGAGGCCGTTTGTCCCCTCCAGCCTCTGTATGCGCAGCCACCCTGACCCTGGCTGGTCCCGGGACAGGCCCCTATATATAGAGCCCAGCCGCAGGGCTTTGTTGTGTTACTCCGGTAGCACATATACTAAAATTGGAACGATACAGAGAAGATTAGCATGGCCCCTGCGCAAGGATGACACGCAAATTCGTGAAGCGTTCCTCATTTTCTGCCATTTTTGAGATTTTATAAATATGCGTGACCCTGACCCAGGGAGAAATCTGGAGTTTTAGGACTTTACTACTCTGAAGGGTCTCTGAAACTTTGGCTCTGAGCCAGAGGACAGATCCAGGAGGCCCGCCAATGATCTCTGTAACGTTCCTATTTGTCCGACTTAGTCGGCCCAGGGGGCCCCGCCAATCTTCTATGCATCGTTCATGCTAAGTTGGCTTCGAGGGCCCCATCAATCTTCCCTGTATCGTTCCTATTTAGTCGGCCCGAGGGGCTCCGCCAGTCTTCTTTGTATCGTTCCTATTTAGTCAGCTCGGGGGGCTCCGCCAATGTTCTCTGTAACGTTCCTATTTCTCCTATTCAGTTGGCCCGGGGGGCCCCGCCGATCTTCTCTGTATCTTTTGTCCTGCTTAGTTTGCCCCCTGGGCCCCTCCCAGCAGCCCTTTCAGCACAGTGGGGGCCCTCTTGGAGGAATGCAGGGGGAGGAGCTGTGAGGAGGTCTTTTGTTTTCTCGCCTTCAGCCACTCCTGACTGCCACACATAAAGGCTCTTTGCATAGATTTCCCATCAGCCCCGTGAGCTCCTCAGCAGGGCAGACGGGAACTGGAGCAGAGTCAGACCGGGTCAGATGTGGTCTCAGAGTGTCACTATAGGTTCAGGGACCACAGTCCAGCACCCAGACCTCTGCATACTCTGATTTCTGAGCAGATTATAGCCAGTTAGAGGCCGTTTGTCCCCTCCAGCCTCTGTATGCGCAGCCACCCTGACCCTGGCTGGTCCCGGGACAGGCCCCTATATATAGAGCCCAGCCGCAGGGCTTTGTTGTGTTACTCCGGTAGCACATATACTAAAATTGGAACGATACAGAGAAGATTAGCATGGCCCCTGCGCAAGGATGACACGCAAATTCGTGAAGCGTTCCTCATTTTCTGCCATTTTTGAGATTTTATAAATATGCGTGACCCTGACCCAGGGAGAAATCTGGAGTTTTAGGACTTTACTACTCTGAAGGGTCTCTGAAACTTTGGCTCTGAGCCAGAGGACAGATCCAGGAGGCCCGCCAATGTTCTCTGTAACGTTCCTATTTGTCCTACTTAGTCAGCCCAGAGGGCCCCGCCAATCTTCTTTGTATCGTTCCTATTTAGTCAGCTCGGGAGGCCCGCCAATGGTTCTCTGTAACGTTCCTATTTGTCCTACTTAGTTGGCCCAGGGGGCCCCGCCAATCGTCTCTTTATCGTTCCTATTTAGTCAGCTCGGGAGGCCCGCCAATGGTTCTCTGTAACGTTCCTATTTGTCCTACTTAGTTGGCCCAGGGGGCCCCGCCAATCGTCTCTTTATCGTTCCTGCTAAGTTGGCTTCGGGGGCCCCATCAATCTTCCCTGTATCGTTCCTATTTAGTCGGCCCGAGGGGCCCCGCCAATGTTCTCTGTAACGTTCCTATTTGTCCTACTTAGTCAGCCCAGAGAGTCCCGCCAATCTTCTTTGTATCGTT
>NW_024044459.1:38233836-38293836 GCF_014851395.1 Micropterus salmoides | reverse complement strand
CCGCCAATGTTCTCTGTAACGTTCCTATTTAATCAGCTCGGGGGGATCCGCCAGTCTTCTTTTTATCGTTCCTATTTAGTCAGCTCGGGGGGCTCCGCCGATCTTCTCTGTATCTTTTGTCCTGCTTAGTTTGCCCCCTGGGCCCCTCCCAGCAGCCCTTTCAGCACAGTGGGGGCCCTCTTGGAGGAATGCAGGGGGAGGAGCTGTGAGGAGGTCTTTTGTTGTCTCGCCTTCAGCCACTCCTGACTGCCACACATAAAGGCTCTTTGCATAGATTTCCCATCAGCCCCGTGAGCTCCTCAGCAGGGCAGACGGGAACTGGAGCAGAGTCAGACCGGGTCAGATGTGGTCTCAGAGTGTCACTATAGGTTCAGGGACCACAGTCCAGCACCCAGACCTCTGCATACTCTGATTTCTGAGCAGATTATAGCCAGTTAGAGGCCGTTTGTCCTCTCCAGCCTCTGTATGCGCAGCCACCCTGACCCTGGCTGGTCCCGGGACAGGCCCCTATATATAGAGCCCAGCCGCAGGGCTTTGTTGTGTTACTCCGGTAGCACATATACTAAAATTGGAACGATACAGAGAAGATTAGCATGGCCCCTGCGCAAGGATGACACGCAAATTCGTGAAGCGTTCCTCATTTTCTGCCATTTTTGAGATTTTATAAATATGCGTGACCCTGACCCAGGGAGAAATCTGAAGTTTTAGGACTTTACTACTCTGAAGGGTCTCTGAAACTTTGGCTCTGAGCCAGAGGACAGATCCAGGAGGCCCGCCAATGTTCTCTGTAACGTTCCTATTTGTCCTACTTAGTCAGCCCAGAGAGTCCCGCCAATCTTCTATGCATCGTTCATGCTAAGTTGGCTTCGAGGGCCCCATCAATCTTCCCTGTATCGTTCCTATTTAGTCGGCCCGAGGGGCTCCGCCAGTCTTCTTTGTATCGTTCCTATTTAGTCAGCTCAGGAGGCCCGCCAATGTTCTCTGTAACGTTCCTATTTGTCCTACTTAGTCAGCCCAGAGAGTCCCGCCAATCTTCTTTGTATCGTTCCTATTTAGTCAGCTCAGGAGGCCCGCCAATGTTCTCTGTAACGTTCCTATTTGTCCTACTTAGTTGGCCCAGGGGGCCCCGCCAATCGTCTCTTTATCGTTCCTGCTAAGTTGGCTTCGTGGGGCCCCATCAATCTTCCCTGTATCGTTCCTATTTAGTCGGCCCGAGGGGCCCCGCCAATGTTCTCTGTAACGTTCCTATTTGTCCTACTTAGTCGGCCCAGGGGGCCCCGCCAATCTTCTCTTTATCGTTCCTGCTAAGTTGGCTTCGGGGGCCCCATCAATCTTCCCTGTATCGTTCCTATTTAGTTGGCCCGAGGGGCCCCGCCAATGTTCTCTGTAACGTTCCTATTTGTCCTACTTAGTCGGCCCAGGGGGCCCCGCCACTGTTCTCTGCATTGTTCCTGCTAAGTTGGCTTGGGGGCCCCGCATATCTTTTCCGTATCGTTCCGATTTTTCCTATTTAGTTGGCCCGGGGGGCTCCGCCAGTCTTCCCTGTATCGTTCCTACTTAGTCCGCCCAGGGGGCCCCGCCAGTGTTCTCTTCATCGTTCCTGCTAAGTTGGCTTCAGGGGCCCCGCCAATCTTTTCCGTATTGTTCCTATTTTTCCTATTTAGTTGGCCCGAGGGGCCCCGCCAGTGTTCTCTGTAACGTTCCTATTTGTCCTACTTAGTCGGCCCAGGGGCCCCGCCACTGTTCTCTGTATTGTTTCTGCTAAGTTGGCTTGGGGGCCCCGCATATCTTTTCCGTATCGTTCCGATTTTTCCTATTTAGTTGGCCCGGGGGGCTCCGCCAGTCTTCTTTGTATCGTTCCTATTTAGTCAGCTCAAGGAGGCCCGCAAATGTTCTCTTTAACGTTCCTATTTGTCCTGATTAGTCGGCCCAGGGGGCCCCGCCAATGTTCTCTGTAACGTTCCTATTTGTCCTACTTAGTTGGCCCAGGGGGCCTCACCAATCTTCTTTGTATCGTTCCTATTTAGTCAGCTCAAGGAGGCCCGCAAATGTTCTCTTTAACGTTCCTATTTGTCCTGATTAGTCGGCCCAGGGGGCCCCGCCACTCTTCTCTGTATCGTTCCTAATTTTCCTATTTAGTCAGCTCGGGGGCCCCGCCAATCTTTTCCGTATCGTTCCTATTTTTCCTTTTTAGTTAGCTCAGGGGACCCCACCAATCTTCTCTGTATCGTTCCTATCAAAAGACGTCTTTGTTTCCTGTTCACACCAGAACTTTCTGTAAACGGTCCGAGAGCCCAAACCATCCAAAGAAAATGCTTCCACAACAGAACCTGGTTCAGTTTGATCTGGACTGAGACACTGGTTGACCTGCAGTGAAATAAAGAAGTGATTAAAGTTTCAATGACACGTTTAAACTATAATCAAAGGTTTTCAAGTTTCTCTCCTTTAAACTCACCGACAGCAGATGAGCTTCTGAGACTGGAACAGCTCCTGGAAGAGGACGGCTCACATCAAACTGGACCAACGTTTTATTACAGCAGGTGTGACGATCCCAGCTCCTCAGAGGTAAGAAAGATAATCGATTAGCTGAACCATTAAAATTATTAACTTTGTGATGTTATACGACCGTTTGACACCAACACTATCAACTGGAACCAGCTGGTAACACAGGGGTTGTGTTGTTAACGGTTAGCAATAATAGCATTGTTAGCAGCAGCTAAGGCTAATGTAGGACGTTTCATGAATTAGCATATTAGCAATAATAGCATTGTTAGCAGCAGCTAAGGCTAATGTAGGACATTGGGTGAATCAGCATGTTAGCAATAATATAATTTTTATATAGGACAGTTACTGAATTAGCATGTTAGCAATAGTAGCATTACTAGCTGCAGCTAAGGCTAATGTAGGACTTTTAGTGAATTAGCAATAATAGCACAGTTAGTGGAAGCTAAGGCTAATGTTTAGTCCAGAATTTTTTACCAGAGTATCAGAAAATGTAGCCATCCAACTTCCATACCTTCATCTTCAAACCTCTTGTCTGTTTTCACGTCCAGATGAATATTTTCTTCTTTTGTCAGAAACCGTTACTTGTTAGCTGGGTCAGAGACTCGTGACATCACAGGGTCTGGAGTCACAGGGAAAGTGGCGGTTCTAGCCCAATTTTATTGCTCATTGTTAATTTATTGAATTAGCATGTTAGCAATAATAGCATTGTTAGCAGCAGCTAAGGCTACTGTAGGATATTTGGTGAATTAGCATGTTAGCAATAATAGCATTGTTAGCAGCAGCTAAGGCTAATGTAGGATATTTGGTGAATTAGCATGTTAGCAATAATAGCATTGTTAGCAGCAATTAGGGTTACTGAAGCAAGGTTTGTGAATGAGCATGTTAGCAACAGCAGCATCACTAGCAGCAGCTAAGGCTACTGTAGGACTTTTAGTGAATTAGCAATAATAGCACAGTTGGTGGAAGCTAAGGCTAATGTTTAGTCCAGAATTTTCTACCATACAGTATCAGAAAATGAAGCCTTCCAGCTTCCATACCATCATCTTCAAACCTCTTCTGTCTGTTTTCACGTCCAGATGAATATTTTCTTCTTTTGTCAGAAACCGAGAGTCTCTGTCCTAGCTAGTGACATCACAGGGTCAGGAGTCATGGGGACAGTGGCGGCTCTAGACCCATTTTATTGAGGGGGCCATGCTGGGGTCAGTTGTTTTGTCAGAGGGGCCCATTCGATCCGGGAGAAAAGAGACAAAGGATCAAGCTTTGAAAATGTCTTGTTTAGTAGATAATGTGATGTTTTAGTATGTTCCAGTAACAGGATCTTTTCAGTATAGTATTGTTAAATTACATTATACAAAAAATTTCCTGTTAACTTTAGCTTGAGTTACAGGACATTCTCTGATGCAACACTTCTCTGTAAAGCTTAATGGGCAGTAGAAGCTCTAGTGTATGAGACATTCTCTGGATCCCAGTTGGTGTTGTGTATCCCATTATAACTTTTGTTATCAGGGGGACATATATTTTGGCAGACTGCATGTCCAGGTGGGACCAGTAGGCTAATGTTTGTGTATGTAAAGTGCTGTTTAAATGCACTGCATTATTAAATTATTATAATAATTTACCCTGGCTGGGATTGGCTCCAGGCCCCCGCAACCCTTTCTGCAGGATTAATGGTTGACGATGGATGGTTAATTTACCCTTTAAGGATGGGGACAATTTCCTGCAATATCCAAAGGCTGTCCATGCAAAGGTAACATGGAGTACAAGGACAAAATGTGTCTACAAGGCTGCACTCCGTTTAATCTACATTTCGTCACAAGGAAGATATATTACTATGATTCCTGTAGAGCAGGGCTGTTCAATTGCATATTTAATTGGGAAAGGATTTAAAAATCAGGATACAGAGATGGGCCGATGGGATCATTAGGATTTTAGTGCCCCCTACGGGGCGGCTGTGGCTCAGGAGGTAGAGCGGGTTGGCCGTTAATCGGAAGGTCGGCGGTTCAATCCCTGGCTCCCCCTGGTTGCGTGTCGAAGTGTCCTTGGGCAAGATACTGAACCCCGAATTGCCCCTGGTGGCTGTTCCGCCAGTGTATGAGTGAGTGTGAATGTTAGTTTCCGTTTGAGCACTTAGGCTCAGTGTATGAATGTGTGTGACTGGTGAATGCAGATGTAGTGTAAAAGCGCTTTGAGTGGTCGAAAAGACTAGAAAGGCGCTATACAAGTACGGAGCATTTACATTTACATTTACACTTGTATTGGTGAGACTTCATGACCTCAGCAGACAGAGCCGGGCTGCTGACAGTCCTCCTATTCTCTACAGGTCGCCGCAGTACTGCCACTAACACTAGTACTGCAGGAACTCTCAGAGTACTTCAGAATGTTACGTGATATGTGAGAAAGTTACTGTTCGTTTTTCCACCTGGACCCATCAGGTACATTTAGACTGCAGCAGACACACAAACCGACGGCGGTGGCGGCGTGTCGGCTAACGATACAGGCTAACACATTTAGCCATGTTAGCTGCAGAACGAGCTAACGGCAAGTTCAACAAGCTAGCACGCAAAATAAAGAGTAAAGAAAGATGAAAACTTACAGGTTTCCAGGTTTGAAGCCGGTTTCCATCCTTCAGCTGTTCGGCGTCGTTCACGGAGAAATAAAAATTAAGCGTTAATTAATTTATATGTATCTAAATGTGTATTTGTGTATTTATATATTTGTATGTATCTAAAAGTATATATTTGTGTATTTATCCATCCATCCTCTTCCGCTTATCCGGGGTCGGGTCGCGGGGGCAACACCACCAGCAGGGGACCCCAAACTTCTCTTCCCTGAGCCACATTAACCAGCCCTGACTGGGGGATCCCGAGGCGTCCCCAGGCCAGTGTGGAGATATAATCTCTCCACCTTGTCCTGGGTCTTCCCTGAGGCCTCCTCCCAGCTGGACGTGCCTGGAACACCTCCCTAGGGAGGCGTCCAGGAGGCATCCTTACCAGATGCCCAAACCACCTCAACTGGCTCCTTTCAACGCAAATGAGCAGCGGCTCTACTCTGAGCTCCTCGCGGATGGCCGAGCTTCTCACCATATCTCTAAGGGAGACACCAGCCACCCGCCTGAGGAAACCCATTTCGGCTGCTTGTACTAAGCGATCTCGTTCTTTCGGTCATGACCCGGCCTTCATGGCCATAGTAGTATATTCATTGGTGCATATGCACAAACAAGAGTCAGAGTCCCCCCCCATTACCCGAAGGCGTAGGGAGTAAACCCTCTCATTCACCGGAGTAAACTCCAACGTAGCGGTGCTCAGCCGGGGACTTGTGAGTATCCCCACACCCGCCTGGCGCCTCACACCTTGAGAAACTCCAAAGAATAGGGTCCATCCCCTATCAAGATTCCATAACCGAGGTCAGTCCCACCAGCTCTAACTGGTAGCGCTTCATCTCCCGCATAAATTCCAGCTTCTTCCCCCACAGAGAGGTGATGTTCCACGTCCCCAGAGCCAGCCTCTGCTGCCTGGGTCTGGTCCGCCGAGGCCCCTGACCTTCACCGCCATCTATGTGGCAGCGCACCCGACCCCTGTGGATCTTCCTATATGGTGGGTCCAAAGGATGGAGAGGCGGGTGCCACGTTGCCGTTTCGGGCTGTGCCCGGCCAGGCTCCGTGGCAAACCCGGCCACCAGGCGCTCGCCGACGAGCCCTCCCTCTGGGCTTTGTTCCAGACGGAAGGCTCGCTGGCCATCTAAATGTATGCATTTGTGTATTTATAAATTTATATTTATCTAAATGTGTGTATTTATATATTTATATTTATCTAAATGTGTATATTTGTGTATTTATATATTTATACGTATCTCGATGTATATATTTGTGTATTTATCTAAGTGTATATATTTGTGTATTTATCCATTTGTATTTATCTGTATGTATTTGTGTATTTATATATTTGTATTTATCTGTGTATATTTGTGTATTTATACATTTGTATTTATCTGTGTATATTTGTGTATTTGAGTTGTGACTTCTGTGACTGACCTCTTTGGGACTCTCAGCTGATGCCTGTGTTCCTGGTCCCCTGTGAAGACCCTGGTCCCTGATCCTGGTGGTCCAGCCTGCTGCGTGGTGGACTCATCCTGCAGGATCTAAACAGGGCAGCGGGACTACGTGTCAGAGACTGCTGAACTTGTAAGACATACAAACATTCTGTTTTCAAAACGGCGAATTTGACCGAAAGCTGAGCAGCGTGCCCGCCTGTCAGTGACTGCATCGCTGGCTAGATGTTGTGAGGTGAGCACATACGCGTAGGAGCCATTATCAGTGAGGACATTTCAAAATCTATGTCTCGTCCCCCTCACTTTTTGGGGCGGAGTTGGCTCATGGCCAGGCGGTTTGAGTGACCAGTTAATCACACACTCCGCATCAGACGCGAATACACGGTTGAAAGGCAGACAGAAATCACGTTATAGAAAACGTGACGGTCAGTTTTTGTTCCTCACCTACGGTCATGAAGGCTGAGTCGTGACCGAAAGAATGAGATCGCTGTAAAGTTAAGGGAGAAAAAAGGTTTGCTGGAGGCAGGTGCAGCAAAGTGCCTCAATATTAGGTTTCTTTTGTACCTGCAGACAGCAGCGGGGACGCCTGCTGCAGGGGGGGTAGGGACGTGTTACAAGTAACCTTTTGCTAAATAAATAAACTAAATTTAAACCTTTTCACGTTCCTTTTTTAAAACTGTGGCCTACTTTTACTCTTTGCTCCAGTGTTGTCTGCGGGCCACTAATCTACATTTTCCATTCATACCTTCATAACTTCTCCAGTCTGTAATCTGCTATGGGCTTCGTTCACCCAATGAGCCGTCAGCCAGGCTGTGTGCAGTTACGCAGAAGAGCGCTGGTCTCCTCTGTGGTACAGAGATGGGCGTTTATCACAGAGATGAATGAGCTGGGCAGATCAAACATTTAGAAAATCAGGCAGATATCTAAAGCAAAGTATTTAACAATCCAAACAAGTAGGTAGAGATGAAATGCAGATATTTATTGTTGTGAATTATGTTATGCATTATAGCCTAAATTGTTGGAGTTTAGAATTGCTCGAGCGATGGTGGTCTACACTGTCATCATTTAAAGAGTTATTTTACAGTGTTAAAACTCTCCAGCTCTGAGTGTGTGTGGTCCTCTCTGTATCTAACTGCCCAGGCTCAGCAGTAGCACATGTGCTCTGGGAGCAGAATGAGGAAGCATCAAAAACACCAGCAAAGTTAAAATGTAGAAGCAGAATTAGTGAATATTAGTGCATCACAGTAAGAATGTCCTGTCTTTAGCACACAGCACAAAAGACACCAGCTTATTCCACAAAGTCAGGTTATGGTTAAAACAGCATGATCAGCAGAGGGCACAGAGAGGGGGGGGCAGTGCAGTCAAGAAACAGTCATCAGTAATAATCATTCTTAATCATCTTGTCTTTATCTATAAGTGCTGAACGTCTCGGGTTACGTATGTAACCCTGGTTCCCCGAGAACGGGAACGAGACACTGTGTCGGTTACGACACTATGGGAACGCCTCTAGGCGAAGCAGGTCTGAACGTGAATGAAATCACTCCAATCCTATTGGCCTGTTGCTAGAACGGTAAGGTGTGACGGAATAACCGGAGGAGTATAAAGCACACCTGTACACACTCATCATTAGCTTAAACTATGAAGCAGGCGCTTCAGGCGGGGAGAGAGGTGCGGCGGGCCGACGCAGTCTCTCGTTCCCCTTCTCGGGGAACCAGGGTTACATACGTAACCCGAGACGTTCCCCTTCGAGGGAACTCGAACTGCGTCGGTTACGACACTATGGGAACGAGATACCCACTAAACCGTGCCGAAAACCCCGCCTGCCCCTGTGTGCAATAAAGTGGCACGACTAAGAGGAGAGCGCACGAGTGCCAGGTGCCGAAGGAAGGTCAAGACTGTAAAACTGAATGAATGTGTGCGGAGTGGCCCAGCCAGCCGCTAAACAACATCCTGCAAGAGGCCCCGGAAAGGAGGGCTCGAGAGGCCGCCTTGCCTCTGGTAGAATGAGCCCTCACAGCCACAGGTGAAGGCAAACCGCGCACCTGATAGGCCAGGGAAATAGTCTGAACAATCCAGTTGCTAATAGTATGTTTGGATGCAGGGAGCCCGGCCCTGGGAGACCCAAAACACACTAGCAGCTGGTCAGCCTTCCTCCAACGGGAGGACCTTAGAGTGTAAATACTCAGTGCTCTGACAGGGCAGAGCAGATGAAGTCTCCCGTCCTCCGCCGTCACATGAGGTGGAGGATGAAATGCCTGCAGCACTGTGGACCCTGCCGCACAAGAAGGCACTTTAGGGATGTATCCTGAACGAGGGTGCAGGATAGCCCTAATATTCCCCGGGGCAAAATCCAGGCTTTGCGGGGAAACCGAAAGCGCTTGGAGCTCCCCCACCCTCCTCAGAGAGGTGATAGCAAGGAGAAAGGCCATCTTGAGGGTCAAGTGCTTAGCCTCAGCTGACTCCAGGGGTTTGAAGGGGGCCTCAGCCAACACCCCAAGAACCACTGCCAGATCCCAAGTGGGAACCTTGGACCGAGTCGCAGGTCTCATCCTCCGGGCACCACGGAGGAAATGTACAACCAAGGGAAGTTTCCCCAAGAACCCCTCCCTCAGAGGGGTGTGGAAAGATGAAATAGCTGCCACGTACACCTTGAGGGTGGAAGGGGAAAGACCAGCAGAGAACCGGTCCTGGAGGAACTCAAGTACCTGAACCACCGGGCAGGTAACAGGGTCCACCGACCGCTCCACTTCAGGCCGTACATCCTCCGTGTGGACGGGGCCCTGGAGCTCAGGAGGGTCTCGACTGCTCCGGCTGTTAGACCCGCCTCTAGGTACTGTGCCCCCTCAGGGGCCAGACCCACAGTCGCCATATGGCGGGGCAAGGGTGAAGAACCCGGCCCTGTGCCTGGGACAGCAGGTCTCTCCTCAGAGGGACCCGCCATGGCGGGCCGTTCAGGAGCGACATGATGTCCGAGAACCACACCCGGGTTGGCCAGAACGGGGCTACGAGCAGTAGGCCGACATAGTCCTGGCGGACCCGCTCCAGGGAGCGACACTCTGCTTCCTCTCCTCTCCGTAGGAGCTCGTAGAGGGAAGGGACCTACGCCTGGCAGCCTCAGCTGCCTTGGGTCCAGACCGGCGAGGGAGGTACTGGCGGAACGCTTCGCACTGTGTCTAACACTTCATGGTTCTGCGAAGCTCCGCCAGATCTTCCTCGGAGGGACCCCCCCTCTGAACCATCTCCTGTAGCAGGTTGGCTTGGTAGGCTTGAAGCACCGTGGTGTGCAAGCTCGCACCTGCCTGGCCCGCTGCCATGTACGCCTTCCCCACGAGCGTGGATGTGGTGCGACATGGTTTGGATGGTAACGCCGGCTTCTCCAGGGAGGACGCAAGTCGAGGGGAGAGATAGCTCGCAAGCTCATCCTCCACCCGAGGCATCCTCCCATAACCACGGTCCCTAACCCCCATCACATTACTGTAGTTCAGTGATCGGGGTGTGGAAAGCCATGTAGAGAAGGGTCTGCCCCATGATTACTCAGTTCATCATGTACTTTCTTTTCAGGAAAGAATGGCAGAGACCGGCGTGGAGGTGGCGTGTGGTGCTTAAGAAACCTTTCATCAAGCTACCACTAGCCTGTGGTGTCTGCTCCTCTTTTCTCTTTTTTTTTCGGCCAGTTGATGTTGAGCTTAGCCACGGCTCTAGTCACCACCTCCAGCAGCACGTCATAGTTGGGCGCGGCCAGATGACGCCGCCTCGACACCCGGAAGTCATCGTCCACTGCGCTGAGCACGTCCGCCTCCTCGGAGTCGGATTGCTGCAGCGTCTCCGGATCCAAACCGCGAGCGGGAGAAGCCGAGAACGGGCTCCCGAACGAGGAAAGGAAGCGTCGGAGCCAGCGGATGAAGGTCGGGAAAAAGCCTCAGCCGTCCCGAAATCCTCCGACAGATCACGCTGTGAACCCATGAGTGAAGCCGCCGGGCCGCCTCAGCGACCGCAGGGCCCACACCACGGGGAAAACACATCCGGCCATCCTCGGAAAGAGAGCCATGCTGTACCTCAGTACCCGCACGGAAAGGGCTTCGCAACGGGCGCAGGCAGCCCCCTCGAGAGCTGCCCGGGCGTGCTCCATCCCCAAACATGAGACACACATCTCATGAGAATCTCCATCCGTGATGTACCGAGGGCAAGAAAAAACACACCTTCTGTACATCTGGTTGCCGGACATGCTGGTAGACTTCTTCTTCAGGTAAGACACACTGCTTGTAGGACTGGAGCTTTCTTCAAACAACATACAGAGCGCCTGCTGAATAGAAAAAAGCTAATGATGAGTGTGTACAGGTGTGCTTTATACTCCTCCGGTTATTCCGTCACACCTTACCGTTCTAGCAACAGGCCAATAGGATTGGAGTGATTTCATTCACGTTCAGACCTGCTTCGCCTAGAGGCGTTCCCATAGTGTCGTAACCGACGCAGTTCGAGTTCCCTCGAAGGGGAACTGTAGAAATGAGCTCGCTGTGGTTAAGATCCCTGAGTGGGAGCATTGGCTGCAGACACTGAGACTATGCACGCCTTGTTCTACTGTCATCTACTGCAGGTGTTCAAAATCTGCTGTGACAAGTGGTCTGCTGTTAAGACTGCATGTTTAATTACTGATTAAGGGGTCGATTGTCAACTTCCAGCCTCTGATGCTTACAGCCTGTGTGAACTTGGAGTCAACTTAATGAAGGAATTTTTGCTAAACGTTTTCACAACAGATAGTGGGTGATCATTGTCACGACAGAGAGACGATAAGCAGAAAGCAGAAAACAGCCAGCATAACATCAAGATTGCCGTAAGAAACCACAAATTATGCAAGCATAACTTTTAAAAAATATGGCGACACTAAAGTTGTGAACTTCTTATCCAGTAGTATAAAAATATAGAACGTCAACAACACAGTAATGCATGACAGCTGGAGAACTTGTTAACTGGTAAAACAATACGTGTAAACAGCAGAACTGCAGAGGAAAAGAAGTTCACCATAAGGAGAGGAGGGGCAAACCAGCCCAGAGGGGGGTATATGAGGCTGTCTGCAGACCACAGGACTGACTCCATCCTCCGACCTGCAGGGATGTTGATCTGTCCTGTTTTGGAATAAACTCTTTTGCACCGACTCTTGACCGTCTCCAGAGAAGTTTCTGACAGCTGCAATAAGGACTTCCTGTTGCTGAACAAAGTGGGTGCAGTTTGCTGAAGCCGCCAGCAGGGGTCAGCCTGGGGCCGGTCTCTGGTTTTATTTTGCAGCTGGCTCATAGTGTTACATAGACTATCTGCTGAGTCATATATAAAACTATTATCTGGTGGAGAAATACATTTTATTACTTAATAATGAAATGAATCCACGGCAGAAACATTTAAAGTTTGAAGTAAAGTCTGTTATTGTTATTATCACAACACAGCAGCGAGGTGGAAATGTGATTCATTTTAAGATCTGCTGCTATTGTCGTTATTCTGATGTGATTCATCTGGATGAGTGAATAAAATATAGATTTATCGATTAGACATGTTTTTGATATTTATTTTGGATAAATTGGTATGTTAATCAAGTAACAGGCAACTTTTCTTTCTTTAGAATAAACAAAGTTAGTAGTTAGATTAATGGACTTGAGAAAGAATCGATGTACAGCCCCAACATGCAGCGACTACAGCCTCTACTTACTGACTGAAACATGACTTGATTTCATTCAGAAGAGTTTTATTTGACACATTATGAAGCGGGTAATGTTTTTAGGAACTTATTTCACCGTTTTAATGATACTTCATTCTCCATCTTAAGTATCGCTCACTTCAGTTCCCGTCACACTCTGACCTGACGTCTCCGCTGCAAACACGCCAGCGGTCCTCGCTTCCTCTGCCCTTTTTCCATCACCAGTACCAGGCATGTGATTGGCAAATATACTGAGACCCACCTGACCGACTCAAACTGCCAGCGGCTCTTTCGTAACCTGGATGGTAAAGCAGGAACCATGACAGTAACTTATTTGGTGGATGTGTCGCAGTGGGAATCAAAGACGAGGGTCTAATCCACTGTACCATCGCCACTTCTCTGTAATTATTATTTTGTATTTGTTTTTCACCAGTCATAACTAAACTAAAACTAAATAATATAGCTACTAACTTTCAAATTAGATCAGTAGAAGTTAATAGTTTATTTTTAAAGAATCAGAGACGGCAGCAAAGGTCGCTGCCTGTTTGAGACCTGGAGGCCTGAAACAGCTGATCAGTCTCTGATCGCGCCAGCTACACAGAAGGCGTTGCCATGGTTACGTCGCAGAGCGCTTGTTTGCCTGTCTGTTGCTGAGGAGCGCGGAGCGACACGTGAGAAAAGGCCTTATATAAACCCTGTCACAACCATTCCCAAGAAATTAATTAATAACGTGCCAAAACCTTTAACACGAGGACGACTTAAAGAGCAACCGTTCATACAGCCAAGTGTTTACAGACTACGCCAGTGATCAATCGACAACGTCGTCATTAGACACAGCCTCTAACAAGCAATAATCAAAACATTCCCAATTTATCCTTATTGTCATCTCAGTGTTGGGCAGGTTACTCAGAAATAATACTGTTAGTTACTTTGCATATACTCCTTAAAAAATAATATGAGCTACTCTATTACTGGGAGATGTAACGTCACGCTCGCCCGACGAGTCCAGGCAGCAGTTTCACGCTGCTGCGCTGCTTTAGCTGATGCTTCAGTATAAATTAGAGGTGCACCGATCACTGGGTCTATTTGGAGCCTTTTATTTATCATGTAGCATTATACAGTATACTGTATATTTATTTAATTGGTATCATGAGTCGATGATAAACTCTGAAGTAGCTGCTTTTTGTTCTGGAAAGCTGAGGCAGGTTCTGTGGGCTTTCAGGTAGCTACACTGGGCATGCACCTGCCTGACGGTCTACTGCGCAGTAGCAGACGATTTAGCGAAAGAAGGAAGTAATACAGACCAAGAACCACACCAGGCTTTTTTCTTTTTTTTGCATTGACCGACAACGAAGTGGAACTGTTACTGAAAGTAACACGGGAGTACGAGAGACGGCGGCGGAAAACAGCCTGGGAGAGTTGTCGCAAAGTAAATACGGCGACATGCACAGTAGGCTAGGCTAACTGTTAAGTGTTATTTACACAGTACTTATATTTTAATAAAGATACCAAAACTAAAACTCTGTAAGTAGCATCGTGCTTTTGCTTTGCATGACAGATAAGACCGACCCACAAAGCCAAATGTGAGTGTGTGTCAACTCATTCACCGTTTTAATCTGGACAAGAGGCGGAAACGTAGCAAAAGGTCTCCGTTTTTGTAACAAAAACAGAGAGAGAGAGGCAGTCAGCTGATTGAGTGGCGCCGCTCTTTGCATCAGGAAACTCACACTGAAGGATCAGTCTCTCTCTCTGCCTGATGCGTCTGTTAAACTCACAGCTGCCACAGTTTTCACTCCTGCGTGTTGCTCCACTTGTCTGAATTCTGCTCAACTCTAGTTGTAAATGATTATGTGGGCGTGTTAATCCCTTCTTGTCCGAGAAGGACTTTGGTGCTAGCTAGCTTTGAAAACCGCTCACACAGCTTAGTGAAACATTTTAGCTGCCGCTGCTGAAAATTTTGTATAGTGTAAGTATAAATGTAGACGTGTGAGCGGTTGAAAGTTTAGAACGTACGACACCCCCCCCCCCCGATTTACAGGTGGGATTAATCCGGGAAAATCACATCCCTGCCTGAGACAGCGCCCCTCCATGTAGCTGGTCGTCATAGCGACGCCACACACAAACAGCGGCCTCTGGATTTAAGTTTAAACGTTTCATCATCGCTCAGAATGTAAAGACAGACGGCGGTGATAGGAACAAAGTACCTGGTAGCAGGTACAAGTACAACTTTCACGCCACGGAAAACCAAAAGGCGGCGAGTCGGGCTGCTGCTGCGCAGGAGGAGAGTCCGTGGCCATGTTAATTATCTGAGAGGCATCTTCGTCATCTCTTCCTCTCACATTCAGCTTTATTCTGATACTAAACCTCTACATGCATGATCAAACTTATCAACGGGCGTAATCAGGTTCTGATTGGCTGCTTCACATCTGAACAGCAGCTGCAGTGGAAACGCTACGTTGGAACATTTGATGAGTCGCAGCGTTTATACACGAGGCCCGAGGTGTTTCACACCTGCAGCGGTTTCTCAGCACAGCCAGGAGGCAGCGGGACGGAGCGGCGAGCGTTCAGAGACTGAAGGTCTGCAGACGATGCCGCTCTTCCAGAAACGCTCTAAAGACAAAAAGCTACTGACCGCGGTGTGCGTGAGCTCGCCGTGCGCTGCCCTGGTGCGGCGGGTCTGAAAGGTTCCAGCTGCTGTGTTTGTGTACGTTGCACCGACAGCTCGACTCTCGCCGCGATGGCATCGTGGCCCGTTTAGATTTAATTCCCCACCAACCCGCCGCGTTATTTACAGCAACGCTCGTTGCTCGGCTCGCTTCCTCTCCTCGTTCTTCAAAGAACATCTACGAGACAGAAGCCGTTAGAACAGCAGCGTAACTCCGCAGCGACCGATCGTCCGAGCGGCGGACGCCAGCGGAGGAAAATATTGTGCGTCTGTTTCCCCCCTGCTGGAAAAGTGATAAAAGTGAGTTATTTAATGGCTCTTCCAACTCTTTCTACAGAGACGTGGTGACATTTTTCATCGGAGGACGTGATTTCTGGATTTTTCCTGCATAGAGAAATGTTTGGCGCCTCCTAAAGAGGTTTCAGCGAGCGCCAAAGGAAAATCTTCAACGCCAAAATGATCAGGATTGGAAAAAAAATCTTCTGCTAATGTTTTTTTAAGCTACTTATCAAACAGAGCGAGCAGAACATAAACTTAGATGCACCGTCTTGACTTCCAGCAGCCTCCCGGTTTGACGGCGCCGGTACGTCACTTTTACATTTATAGTCTTTGGCGGTGCAGAACCGCTGTCACAGTCGAAGCTTCGCAGCGAAACTAGGATGGATACAGGGACGCTCAACGTCTGCTTTTACACAGAACTACCAGTTTTCTCCCAGTAACTTCATATACAGTCTGTTACAATCTACATTTCAACGAGCGAGCGAGCGCAGCGTGCACGCTAAGCTCTACACGAGCGAGCGAGCGCAGCGTGCACGCTAAGCTCTACACGAGCGAGCGAGCCCGAGTTCAGCTGGACGTGTCCAGTGTGAGCTGAATGAACAGACTGCAGCTCTGCAGCTTCTCAAATGGTCAGAAATTAAAATGTACAGATTTCAGTGGTACGGGAACTCGTTGCCTTTACTTGCTTACGGTCGCCCCACAAAGGCCCGTTCTGAGCCAGGAAAATCCCCGACGTCTCCTTGTTAGCTCGGCGCCTCACGCGCTCGTTAACGACTCATTTGAAGCGTGGCGTTCACAACAGATGAGCGACTCCTCTGAGTTCACCTGAACGCTTTAGATCTGTCGGACCGATCTTCGATCTTCCCTCCAGAGCACGGTCATGTGACGCAGACCGCACAGAGAGGAGGGGCCGCTCTGTTTGTGTTAGAGAGGGGTGGGGCGGGGCCACGTTACCGGGACTGAAGGGCCAACAGGGACGCCTCCGTCCCCTCACTCAAACGCCAGCAGCCAGAGTTAAAAAGCAAAACATCTTCAGATCAGAATCCATTCCGTCTGCTAAGAAACCCTCACATGTTCATTATGAAGACACGTCTTTGGTGTGAGGGACGCGGGTTCGATTCCCGCCACTGTGTCCCTGAACCTTAACCCCTCGTGGTGACCTCTGACCTTTAGAAGCTTCAGCTCAATGCAGGAATCCTGAAGTAAAAATTCACCTTTTCAACAGATTTTAAACTTTAAAACACCTTTAAAAGGAAGTGAAATATGTTTCGAACATATTTATTGCCTGTATGTCAGCAGGTTGTTGTTACGCCACCTAAAGAAAAGACTTTCCCAGCTGCCCATCACAGCCTGAAGGTCAGATGTCCTTTAAAAGCAGCTGTCTTACAAAAGCTATGAGCTTTATATACACGTGTGACCCACAGTGTAACTTTGTGATTTGGCTGGTTTAAACCAGATAACGTGAGCTCGCCTGCAGTGATGTGTGATACGTTCAACGACCACCGGATCAAAACAGAAAATTCAAACCGAAGCTGGAGGGAATAAAGCGAGTGATGAATAAGTCAGTAGTGTCGGCGCTGCAGCCTGGAGGAGGGACTGGTCCAAATGACCGCTGTAGTACAATATTAGAACGTTAGATTTAACAGTAAACGGTGTGACGGCCCCTGGTCTGGGCCCCCTCTTCTTTGTATCTTGCTGTGTTTTGTCCCTGTAATCCAGGTAATTGGTGGGTGGAGTCGATACCTGGAGTGAGATGCAGCAGGCGGGGCTCAGGCGGCTACCGACTCCTTCTGATCTCTGTGTTCTTCGCTCTCTGATCTGTCTACAACTGTGTATTTTGCTTCGTTTACTTTTTAAAATCTCTGTTCTAATTTTCAGACTGTGGTTTCCCACTTTTGTCACCTACTGCTGAGCCGTGTTGTGACAATATCTTTATGTTACTATAGTCAACATCATGTCATAACAGAATATAACTCACTAGTGTAAACTTTATTTGAGTTGGGGCTGTTTTTTATTGCTCCAGCCTACATGAGGGTCTCGAACTCGTCAGTAATCACAACAGTTTCTGCAGAACACTGAGTTCAACATTTATAAAGTTCGTTGTAGCACATCAAACTTCTTAACTCCCGCTGCATCCAGGCTGTGATTGGTCTGTTCGACACTGACGAGAGCGTCGGCTTTATGAAAAGTGAACAGCCGGCTAACGTTAGCCAAACCCACACGCCCCCTGAATTCTCCCCGTCGTCTTCAGTCTTACTGATTCAGCCGCTGCCGCCGCTTCTCGCTCTTATTTTTCAGGAACGGGGCTGTTCAGGCGGCCTCAGAGCGACCGGCCAACCGGGTTAATCCCGTTACTCCCGATCGCCACTCAGACTATGTTGTGGACGATCAGCATTGAGGGTCCGGCGGGGGGGGTTACAGTCAGTTGTATTCGTAAATCATTTTTCGGTTCGCACGGATCTATTTCTTGGAGCGTTTAAGAGTGAAATAGGCGCTCGGTAGATCCCTGTATGGCGGGTGGAAAGTGTCAGAGCGAGGATTACCAGGAGAAGGAGAAGGAGCAGTCTACCCTGCCGTCGCCGCCAGACCGCGGGAGACCGGCGGCGACTTGGCGGCGAGTGCATGGAATCAACGTCTTCCGGCGGCGACGTCACGGCGGCGTATGTTCGAATTCCTGTATAAATATACGCCTACTAAATACATCTGAACTAAGTACGTCGCCACCAGTGTCAGTGTAACTCCTATTTTAACTTTATTAAGTAAATTCAAGTCATGCTTTGTACAGCCTGTGTGAAATGCTTTTATTCTTGTGGTGACTGGGAACTCTGGAGTAGCCTACAGTTCATAGCCTGTGTTGTGCTTTATTGTTTGGATTCACTGTCCTATAAAATTCCACTGAAGAAGATGATGCTTTCATTTCCCCACAATGTGAAAATGGTTGTATTAGGCCTACAGTTACTTATAAAAATAATCATTGAAGTATTAGAGCTGTTTCATGCTTATTCAGTTTCTATTATTATTTGTTATAGGCTGTGGTTATTTTATTGGCAATGTATTTTAAATGTATATTTCTGCATAATGATTAGGATTATTTTGATCATGCTAATCATTACTAATCAATGTAATCCTAAAGGAGTTATAAGATACTATGTTGCCTTATGTCTGCACTTTTTTTTTTTTTAGCAATTACATTGTTGTTGAAGTACAAAACACCAAATTAAAAATCTTAAGATCCTCAGTGAAGTTCTTCATTTTCCATCGGGATGCTACGCTAAGAGAAACCAGCATACTATTATACAATGATTCAAACCTAATTTCCCACTCTGCATAGCTTATTGTTAATGCTCATATAAATATAAAGCTCCCATGATTCTATACCAAGAACACCATTTAATGTTCAACTGTAGACAAACGTAAATGTGTTATCTGTTACAGTTAGGCCGACTGGACAAAATATATAATTAAATTACAATTTCTTATGAAAATGTTTAAGATGCCATCTGAATATTTTCTTTAAAAAGCTTGGCTATATGTTGAATAATATTCATTTTGTTGCTTTGTGTGTATTTCATGTGCACATTGTCTTCCTTTGCCATTTCCAGCCACAGTTGTTTAGTAAAGTTTGTTGCTGTTCTGATGCTTTTGATTGGTTCTCATGTTTGAATTTGCAGCGCCACCGTGACTCAATTAAACTGCCTCTCAAGCTGTGTTTTTAAAATGGTTAACTGTTGAAAAACAAAACATTTATGGCAGCATCAAATATGAGGAAAACATTGATGTAAATAAAACATGGAGCTTGGTGTTGGTCTGTTTTTTATATTATAGATGACAATTGGGTACACAAAGTAAATGATAAAAGCACAATTTTAATCTACAGAATAGACCCAAAAGTAAACATCATGCCAGTTAAAAAAAATTAAAGATGGGAGGCTAGAACTTCAAGTTGTCCCTGATATCTATAATACAACAATATAGCATAATTTCATGGCCTATAGGCTACTCAATTAAATTACAAATATTACCAGTTATATTTTTGAAGTTAGAGCTATAGTCTATTAATGAATAAATGTAAAAACACACTCAATGTAATATTTAATTAAGTAAACCCCACAATTGAGTTTTTCAAGTTTCTGCTGTAAACTTCTCAGCTGACATAACTTACAAAATTGTTGAAAGTTGATTAATATCTTTGATAAATATTATATCCATTAGATTACCCTCCTTTTAAATTTCTGTGTAAAATTTAATTTTACAGCAACACTTTTAATGACAAAAAGGCTGGAGCATGTGGGTCTGTAGTCCTTGTATTGAAAATAATCTCTGGCTCCACACTCCAGTCCAGTTGGTGGCGCTAATGCACCTCTCGGCTAGTTTGCCAACCGCCAATAAAAAAAAGAGAAAAGAAGAACAAGTTTGAGGGGAAAAAACAAGCCTGACGGCGACGGGCTTATCAACGACGTTGTTCACTGGCGACGGAGTAGCCTGTCCACACACGTAGCTGTCACACGACGGTCCGCTTTGGTAGGTTATCCGTGGCACAATCCACCCGCCATACCCTGCGCCTAACGTTACAGAAACTAATCAGTTACAGAAACTAATCAGTCCGCTCGCTGTCTGTCTGTTTTCACATTGAAAAAAACATCTTCAAAATTTAACACCTTGTTAAATGGTGATTAAGATGTTTTAAGACCCCGCGGACGTCAATGACCTCATGTGGTTAAATAATGACAAACTCACTTCATTTAGTTTCAGGTCTGGTAAACGTTTTTAACCTGACTTTGTCCCATTTAAGGTTTTTCATTCAGATTAACAGAAGAACTACAAACATGGCGGCGTGTAAATATAAATACTCTGTAAATACAGGACTGTTTTTTTATGCAGAGTATTTGACTTCATGCAGTTTGATGAACTCACCAGCAGGTGTCAGCCTGGGACCAGTCTGCGGAGAGAGGGCGCTGCTGGAGTCTGAAAACACACACACCAAATCCCATTAATAAAATGTGACAGTTTAGATTATCTGGCTTCTCTCAACTCGCCAAACGGGAATTAGGATTAGTTTTTAAATCTGGAGTCTAGACCGGGAAATTCGGCTCACAGCCGGTAAACTAATTGGCTTGTAATCACATTATATGGCCCCTCTAAGAAGCTAACAGCACATCTCACAGCCCGAGTTAAGTCTGATCCTCAAAGTGTCTCTGCTCCAGAACTCATGACCCGCTGCCGGCGGGAAAACCGCCCACACCAAACCGCCTTAAGAAAAGCGGAGAATCTCCGTGACCTCGCTTTTCTCGCCTGATCGACAGGAGCCAGGGCCCCGGGCCTGACAGGCCTCGCGTGGCGCCCACCTCCACCAGGACCGCGGTCCTCGGGACTTGAATCAAAGGCTTAAAAGCTTTTCTCACCTGGTCAGCTTGAACGCTGTTCGTCTTTTAACTGGAGGCTCGAGCTCTGAAACCGCTTTCAGAGGTAAAACATGGCGACCGCGAGCGAAGCACCTGAGGGCCCCGCCGTCACCCCGATCAACCAATCAGGGGGGCCCGGTGTGACGCGCTAACAGGTGTCTGATGGGAACTCAAGTCCTTGATTCCCAAAGACTTCAAAACGAAGAAGAAGAACTTTAAAGGCGGGATTCTGAAGCGTATTCAGTTCATGTTCGTATTAAAACGTCAGGTGCTCTGAATAATCTGGTTTCCTCTCGGCCTGCAGGAAACGCTCGCTCCATCCTGACCGAATGCACTGATTGGCTGGCCGACTGTCACTCTCTCGCTGCCATGGCGACCAGCCCTGCTGCTGCAGGAGCTGCCCGCATGCGCGCGCCGGTCAGACCGCAGCTGATGTCCGCGTGACTAACGGTTTTCCGACGCCAACATCAGGTTAGACGGTGTAGCTGCGCAGGTTCAATATACTAACTTTAGTTACCTTTACACCGTGTATCTGATCTGTTTGTGATTATCTTGTGTCTGCAGTTGATGTTTGACTGGATGTTACTCTTTTACAAATGTTGTATCTGTGTGTTTGTAGTTAAGATAAAGACATTTCAATATTAGTGTACATAAACAATGAAGCTAAAGGTCCTCAAGTATCTGTGTTTCTGGTATATAAGCTACCTATAATATAGTTTGACATTGTTCGTAGCTAAACCTACTGTGTGAAAACGTTTTACTGTAACTGCTGTTATGCCATTACTTATTTTACCAGAAGTAAAAAATCCCGTATGTTTTATTTCTCCTCAGGTCACCTGCAGTCTTCCCAGTATACGCTGACCGGACCCTGCTGGCTGGCCTGGATCACAACCACCGTGTCCACAGACCAGCCAGGAGAAAAGCTGATGACACAGTTCAGTATGTTGCATTATGAGAACTCTTGTGCATTTTACTCAATGCATTTATAAGTGAGTCAAAAAATATTAAACAGTATGAGGAATACAGATAGATGGTGCTGATTTATTGTTGTTGATTGCATTTTATGTGGAAAGTTTACTAATTACTCTATCAGAGAACAGTGTCAGGTGTTAGAAACTTTTCACTAAGCTGATCCTCCTTTCTGTATTATCAGGTACAGCAAGGTGTACAACAAAGTCCAGGAAGTGGAGCTTGTACTCATTGAAGGTGGAGAAGGACTAGAGTTACATCACAGACCTCCAGAGTGCCTCCTCCTCCTCCTCCTCCTCCTCCTCCAGTTGTCTGCTACTGAGGAGCTGCCTAGAAGCAGAACCAGGAGACCTGATGATCCCCGTCAACATGGGGTTCAGTCAGGTGTCCCTGCCCCAACTGTGTTGCTAGATACAGCAAAATATAAATCAAAAAGTAATATGGTTGTTTTTGAAATGTGATAATCATGTCAGAGAGGTGACTGTGATAAATTTAATCTCCACAGCAGCGATACGATGCTACGAGTAAAGTCTGAACTGTCTTCATAATCAGTCAGGACACCTGGACACACCTTGTCTCTTCCTGTATATACTTATTTTTAATGATGTTTAAAATGATCTATTTGTGACATAGGTTGTAGTTTTAGTAGTATTTAATAATAATAAACAAGTGTTTCACCACATTTGGACGTCATTATTGGAGACATAAGACATAAATGTAGTTGTTTATGCTGCAAGTGTAAAGAAAAGGCATTTATCACTTTCAATGTTTTATTTAAAAAAGAATGAAAATATCCAGAACAGGGAGAAATATACTTTGTATTTTTTCTACCCTCCTGGGAATAAAACAATGTACAGTATTCATCCACACAGCGGAGGGAATTATTTGTGTAGCAGTTAGTGACATTACATCTTCCACCCTGCGAGGATTAAACCTCTGTGTTGTCCTGGTGGATCAGGAGAACAGAAACAGCGACTCAGTATCACGACTCTGTGTCTAAGTGCTCCACACTGCAAACTGTCTGTCTGCTGCCTGACTGAACCGTCTGTCCTGGGTCTGAAGATCAGCCTTGTGTGGTGCATGGAAACACTGTAGTCTGGATGTTGTCCACAGATTCTGGTCTGTAAAGGAATATATAGTTGTTAGAACCCCAAATGGGAAAGATCGGTGTAATTGGACAGAACATTCATCAACATGATCAGATATTTTTATTGTTGTTCTCTAACAGGACTTCTGTGTTCACATTACACACCAGGTCAATGTACATGACACAGATGAGCCGATGGCTGAAGCAGAGCTGCAGTTAGTTGTAATCAGTAAACAAAGTAATAACAGTAGTGATTACATTTATAAAGCGCTTTATATTTGACAGTCAAAGGGCTTTAGGGGGAAACACCAGAGAAACTTTGAGACAAGTACACTGGGAGACAATAGACTAGTATTAAAATATAAATAACTGTTCATATGCTGTCGTTTGTGTAGTACAACTGATGGAAACGGGAAAATGTGCATCAGCCTGTTTTTAGCTTTGCCCAATGTTACCGCAGCTGTTAGCACAGCTACCTGATGCTAACAGTTAGCTAGCCAGCTAGTTACTGATTAAAACTAGGTCTTTTTAAACCTATCCAATAATAACATGCTAGCTTGATAGTGAGTACTAACAGCCGGGTTAGTTATTGTCATAAAGTTAGATGTTTTCTTACCCCTGGTGTGAGACGCTGCTCTCCGCTTGTCACACTGCGCTCGTCCTCATGCGGTGTCGGCAACGCGCGTTCACGTGTTTTGGGGGCGTGGCTTTGGAAGGAGCCCAGAAGGGAGGGGGTGGGAGTTTCTCTGTTGGATACTTTCAAAATCCAGCAGTTTCTGGCTGGTTTCTCAAATTTACCTACCCTGCCTTTAAGAGACAGGAAGTCAGTTTCCTGTTGGACATTTAACTTGACAGGATTCAGTTCATGATAAAATGAGGAAAAACATCAGACGGGTCGGCGTGGTGTCCTCCTCAGAATCGCTCTGTCATCGTGAACAAATTGTAAAATAATTGATTTTATTATAAATGACCAAACATTTACACACACATCATGATCAGTCTCTAGAAGTGTGTTTCCCATTTTCTTTGACTGGGTGCATGTGGTAACGCTGCTAACTTCAGTGGGCGTAAGAAGCGGCTTAATTACACAAAAGTAAAATACTTTTTATTTGTAATAACGGTCTGCACGACGGGCCGGGGATGTAGTTCTGCTGGTCATGTCCGCTCGTCTAACAAACCAATCTGAGAGATGACTCCAGTCACCGCGTTCATGTTCTGAAATGAAAACCGGGGACATTTCAAGTTCGGCGTTCAACCCGTCATTAAAATATCCAGTGTTATAATCTGTGAAACAAAAAAAAAAATGGAGGACAGTTCTGGGTTCATGGCTTGTGACCAGAGCCCGACCGATATGTTTTTTTGGGGGCCGATATTAAAAAATGATTAGGACAGCAGAGGCCGGTCCTGGATAAGCTGCACTCGGAGCAGGCCGCTGTTCTGTCCGCAGCCTGTAAACCTTTTCCTGAGCGGCTCATGTTAAAAAGCTTCAGATTACAGGAGACGTCAACTAATATTTGCTGCGTGATCAGAGAGCGCGAGAGAGAATATTTTACTCATAATCTGCAATAATCTCTACTTTCAAAGTAGCTTCGCATCTGGTTTCTCTCTCTACCGGGAACACAGCGCCACACAGACCCAGTCAGCAACTACAGGACTGTGTGTTCACATTTAAAAGAGGATCACTTTGTCTGGCAGGAAGCCGTGTTACATTCTGGTCTGATCGTTTCCGACTGTAACCGCAGACAAGTAACTGCAGATGGATTTAGAAGAAGTTAAACACCAGAGTTGAACCCTCAGACCCTCCTCGGGCACTTTTCTTCATTTTTCAACGTTTGTTTTGATCTGTTGATCATTTCGGCTTCTTTTTAGCAAAATGTTTGAATTCCAGTGTCTTTTACTCTCACATGTCATTTATGCTAAAATTATTCTGATTGATATTTTAGTAATTGTTTTGTTTTTTAATTTCACATTTGATACTGATTTTTGTTGTTTTAAAAAAAAATGTATTACTTATTTTTTGTCTATTAATACACACACGTTAGTTTTATTTACTTTTATTTTTATGTAATTTTTATTATTTTTTTTTATTTTTTATTAACACACACAAACACAACTTTTACTGTTTTAATGAATTGTATGAAATTAACTGTCCTAATTCATATGTGGCTTTGGCAATATTGTTGTTTTACATTCATGCCTATAAAGATAATTTGAAATTGTAAACACAGCTACAGTACTTTTACCTTAAGTTTAAATGCAGTACTTTTACATGTAGTGGAGTATTTTTACAGTGTACTATAATACTACACCTCCACCCTCAGAGGAACCTTCGTGACTGTGTCGTGTGTTCCTGCCCGGACCGGTTTGCAGACGCACCGTTGCCATTGGATGCAGCAGCAGCAACAGCTTCGGCGTGCTAACGATGCTAACGATGCTAACGAGTCAGAAAACGTATCAGCAAAGATCTCAAACGTCACGGATTATAATCTGACGTGGTACACGTTTGGTGTAGTGACGTCACCTCGGCGGTAAACGCCGTCTGTGCGTTAATCTGAGAAGCTAACGGAGCTAGCGGAGCTAGCAGGGATTAGCTGTAAACCAGCGGAGGTCAGCAGCTAGCCGACAGGCGGCTAACGGCCGTTAGCTCCTCCGGCGGGAAGTCTCCGGTAGTTTAACGGCGGTTTAACCGCGTGGTGAAGGTACGGGAGCCGACAGGGACACGAGGCGGCGGCCAGCAGCCAGATGGAGCAGCGTGAGTGTGAAGTACGTTAACACAGCAGCTAAACACGTAGCAGAGGGTCAAACTGATGTGAGCCTGAACGCATCAGCAGCAGCGCCTGAACGCATCAGCAGCTCCACTTTAATGTCAGAGTCCATCCCGCAGGACGGAAGCACATTAACTTACATCCTGTGAGTATTTAGTCCATCTCAGATGTTTTTAGTTCATCTGACAGCTTCAGTTCAGACTGACGGTGAAACGAACTGGAAACAACTTCAGATCCGGTTTAAACTCTGCTCTCTGACCTGGCTTTTGTTCCACCAGGTTCTGCTGAAGAATCAGACGACCAGCTGGACTCTTCCGGTGTTTGACCATGACTGAGATGAGCCTGGACGCGAGCCGGTCCAGACCGGGCCGGGCCGGTCTGCTGCAGGACGTTTCTCCGGTCCCTGTGCTGGTTTACGGAGCGGTGGCGTCTCCAACATGTCGGCCTGTGATCCAGCTGCTGTAGAGGAGCAGACGGCTGCAGAGGAACCTCCTGGTTCTCCTGGTCCAGGCCGCCCCCCCCTGGCACGGAAGGCCCTGTCGGAGGGCTTCGGCCGGCTGCGGTACCGGGACACGTCCTTGCTGATCTGGCAGCAGCAGCAGCAGGACCTGCAGGCGGCGGGCCCCTCCTCATACCTGAACCGCAGCCAGTCGGCCTGGTACAGCAGCTTCGGGAACCAGGCCGTGCTGGTCCGGGACAAGAGGGGCCTGGAGGACGCAGAGGGGCGGTCCAGGATCTGCAGCATCATGTAGACTGGAACCAGAACAGACTGGTGTTATTTAAACCAGAACCACATTCAGACTTTTAGTGGATTTAAACCTGATGGAAGTTTCTGTGGGGTCGATCACTTCCTGATCTTGTCCTGGAGGAACAACATCATTGGGTACGTTGGACTTTGGAAGAACTGCTCCAGTTAATCCAGATCTTCAATAGCAGCCACGCCTGCTGACGGCTGGTACTGCGAGCGGGTGGACTCACTTTAAATGTTTCGTAGAGGCCTGAAACCTCTAAAGTATAATTATTTATGCACCTGCTAAGGTCGAATAATTAGGCCCAAAGTCGGGGGGGGGGGGGGGGGGGGGGTAATGGGGATTGTGGGAAATGTAGGAGTTCCAAAGATCCTGATTCAAAGTGTTACTGACGTGATTATCTGTTACAGGTTGACTCCAGATTCTGGTTTTAACTGCAACAATAAATGTTTTATTCTTGTGGATAAAGTCGTCATTTTACGAGTTCCTGGTCATTTTAGGCAGGTCCCCCCAAAAACAGCTCCTGTGGCTACGAAGGGAGTTCAACCTACTCAGGGTTAACTCGGGGTTATCAGGCAAAATCTAATATTGTGACAAAGCCAGGGAGGCTTGTTGGCATCGCACGGGGTAAATTTGTAGCCTGATTCTCTTCAGTGTTCTTCTTGTAGTTCAGATCTCTGTTCTGTGTTTTATGGGCTCTTCTTTTATGTCTAATATGATGAAGATTTAAAGGTCCAGCTGCACTTGAGCTCCACTGTAACAGAAAGAAAGGAGCCAGCGGACAGGAGGAATAATCCCAGACACAATTTAATTTCCAGGATTAATCTACAAGTAAGAAACTTGAATATTCTCTGATATTAGTCACATTTATAAGAGAAACTTCACTGCCAGGCTGCAACATCACACACACGTCTGTTGTGCATTCTGCACGCACTGGAAAGTTAGATTAAACTTTGCAACCGGATTTATCAGTGAGGAAATACTCCTGAGTTTAGCCCACAGTCACTATCCTGCACCTCAGAGACTTTTTATGACATTAATTTCAGGGAATTTCCGATTTTTCTTCTTGTAAATTTCACACTTTCATCTAGGATTTTGTTCTCGGTTTATTCCTGGCTCCGTATTCTTTGGACACGTAAAAAAGTCCATCTAAATATGTGAATTCAGTTATAGCCCAGAGACGGGCTGCATCTGTCCCGTTAATTAAGATTCCTCCCTGAAATCTGGCCGCAGGGCTCGCTGTCTGAACGTGATGCTGTTGTGTTCAGAATAACTTCAGTGCAGCCGCAGAGGAACAAATCAGGATGAAATCTGAACACGTTTTATGAAGTGGTGTGTATTAATATCCTACTTCTCATTAGCACTGAGTACAGATGTGGTGTGTAGTGCAGGGGAACCTCGAGTTCACCACCAACAAACCCTGCTCGGAGCAGTTTAGAGATGCGGCGTAAATTGCCATGGCAACAGACCTCGGGTAACACCCGTCCACCGTTTCGTAGTACCGGCTAAGCGGGAAGTTACACCTGAAGTTACCTGAGTAAGCCGGTTACCTCGCTTCGTAGTACAGGCCACTGAAGTCATTCTCTGTGTGTCACATCTTAACCTGAAGCTCTGCGACGTGATTGGCTGCTGTCAGGAAAATGAAGAGTTGATTGGCTGGAACACTAAACACAGTTTTCTGCTGTTTTAGTGAAACACCGAGTGCAGCAGGTCAAATGTAGCAGGACACTTTAATCTTGTCTTCACATTTAAAAAGCATTTAATCATTTTGAAACTTTTACGATTGAAACGCCTTTTAAACATGAACACATGATGTAGGAGGGGTTTCAGATGACAGCGGGTGATTTAAAATTGTTCTTATGAACAACTGCTGTACGTCCGCTACACCTTTTCCATCACTGACACCTGCTGGTATTTCAGTATGGAAGACAATTTCTGCCACTGTGATGGGAAAAAAACATCCTGTAAGTGACTAGCATCTCAAAATAGTGAGTTAGCATCTCAAAATAATGAATTAGCATCTCAAAATAATGAGTCAGCGTCTCAAAATAATGAATTAGCATCTCAAAAATATCAGAATCTCAAAATAATGAGTTAGCATCTCAAAATAATGAATTAGCATCTCAAAATAATGAATTAGCATCTCAAAAATATCAGAATCTCAAAATAATGAGTTAGCATCTCAAAATAATGAATTAGCATCTCAAAATAATGAATTAGCATCTCAAAAATATCAGAATCTCAAAATAATGAGTTAGCATCTCAAAATAATGAATTAGCATCTCAAAAATATCAGAATCTCAAAATTATGAGTCAGCATCTCAAAAATCAGCATCTCAACAAAAGTTAGCATCTCAAAATAATGAGTCAGCGTCTCAAAAATAGTTAGCATCTCAACAAAAGTTAGCATCTCAAAAATATCAGTTAGCATCTCAAAATAATGAGTCAGCGTCTCAATGAGTCAGCATCTCAAAATAATGAGTCAGCGTCTCAAAAATATCAGTTAGCATCTCAAAATAATGAGTCAGCATCTCAAAAATATCAGTTAGCATCTCAACATAATAAGTTAGCATCTCAAAATAATCACCATCTCCAAATTTTTTAGTTTTAGATTATTACCTTTATCAAAACTAAAATGTTTAAATTTCAGGGGCTTTGTTTCTATTAGCCACGTTAGCAGCACGGCTCCCTGGATGCTAACGACTCAGCAGCTGTTGGATAACTGATGAAACATGGTTCAGACCTTCATGTTCCCGCCAGGATGGACTGTGAACGACATGTCCTCTAGCGCCACCATCAGGCCAACATGTTAACGTGTCCAACACTTTGCTTTTACGACCACATACCTGCAGACCTCGCGACATTCCCATGAGCCTCAGCTTGTACCACGCTGTCAGGACTCGCCTGCGCTGATGAAGGTGTGAATGAGAGACGAGTCCACGGGTCAGTTTATGTGTTTATTTATGAAAACAAAGGAACTCAGAAAATAAGGATCCCATATCAGTAATTACATCAAATAATTCACTTGTTGGTTTTTCGTCGGTTCGTCCTCTCTGTCTCTCTCGGTGTCTCTACTCTAGCGAGCGGAGTTCGTTCTAAACCTCAGACAGCTACTATACAGCTACTATACAGTGCTCAAACATACGGAAGAAAGAACGTACGGCCGGAGTGCATGCAAATACATAAAATCACTTTTTTCCTTTTTCTTATTAAAATACAAAAATTAACTATTAGCTTCAAAGCTCGACCATCAACTAAAAACAGAGGAGGGTTACTGTGGCAACGGGCTGTCCGACTGTCTGTCCGTCACACCGGGAGACGAGGCCCGTTTCTCCTTACTGATGCTTTTAGGTTATTAATTATTAAAGTCTGTAAAATGTCCAAAGCAAAAACTATTTTTTATTTTTTTTTAGTTTCCCAACAAGTTTAAAGAAAAAAGCTCAAATTCATCACACAATCAACAAGCCGCTGATGAAGGCCGTGACTTTTGGTTGAAAGCTTCAGAAACAAGTGAAGTTAGATCAAACAGGAAATGATCAGAAAATAAAACACGACTTAAATCAGTGATCAGAACCGGCAGATTCATTTCAAGGTCTCCGTCCTGCTGTGAAGGCATCGTTAGTCAATAATTACACCATTTAATATCTTTACTCAGCGACAATCTGCACCGATCGCAGGAGGCAGAATATGAACAAAGCCTGAGAAGCAAAACTCAGGGCTAAACAAAGGCTGTGCGTGAAGGTCTGAAGATCCTCAAGTCCAGATCGAGCCCCCGAGTCCTGGTCTGAACGTCCAAATCCACAATCCGAGGTTGAGCTTCCTGTCATTTAACGCTTTCAGCTTTCCGCAGAGGTCGAAGGTCACATACGAGGAGGCGGCGTTTGTTTGCAGGAAACAGGCAGGTGAGCTGTGTGAGGGCAGGAGTCATGATTCATTCTGATTGTTCAATCGGCATCGACACAATCTCCCCCGCCTGCCTCTTCATGTTCAATAACCATGTTGGAAAATTGGAAATTTTAACCTTCTGCCGGAGGATTCAGGGACACATCGAACACGCCGCCGCACACACGCGCTCTCTTCCTGTCATGTGTTCAGAGGACACGAGAAATTGATTTAACAAGCTTCACAAGACCAATCAGTCTTTGTCTTGTGTTAAAGCTCGTTTCGTCCCTTCACCTCGACCTGACACCACAACACAAGGAACTCCTTCGGGAACGCCACGAGGACCCTGCTGGCCTAAAGGGACCATCGGGTGTTTCTGCAGCAGGTGAAATAAAAAAATCTGCTGGTTTGTTTTTAAAACAGTTTCAGTTAATCAGTCAGAGCTGACGAGGCCCCGCTGCAGCCAATCAGATCAAAGGTTATTTAAGAGAGATGAAAGTGGACTTTGGTTCATTGATCAGATCAGGTTTAGTTTTTACTGATCAGAGAAGAAAACACCAATAAAAATGTGGCCTCCTCACAACGAGCTAGTCTTTATTTTGGACATTTTAAAGAGTAAATAATTAACTGATAAAAAAATAAACAGCTGGTTTTCCTCACAGATTTCAAACGTGACATTGATGTTTTTTTATTTTTACACAGTTGCAACTTTCTTTTTTTGTTGGGAAACTTTTAACAAAAGCTTTTTATTTTCTCAGCAGACGTTTTCTTCTCCTTCTGTTCGAGCCGCCGTGAGCTCCTGCTAAAATCATCAACTTAAAAGAACCTAAAACTGCCGTGAGTTTAATCTCTGACAGGAAGTACCCGTGAGGCGGGGGCTGTTACAGTATGAGGGCGTTTGTTTTGGTGGAGGGGGGGTCGGTCTGGAACAAGACAGCGGTACAAAGACATTTTTATATAGCGAACCTTATAAGACACAAACAAGTTCAGCACAACCTGAAAAATCAAAAACAGAAGAATAAAAGGAAATGTAGTGTTAAAAAAAAAAAAAAAGTTCGTCTTGCTCTCTGCTGACAGAGCCGGCGCCGGTTTGGAGGGGGGGAGGGGGGGGGTCCGAGCCTGGTGGCCCCGGGGACAGACAGGAGGTTGTGGGTTTGTGTTGCAGGACCAGCAGAGGACGGGTCTCAGAGGGTTTTCACTTTTAAATAAGAAAACTGGATCCCGTTTAAGTCAAACTTCTGATTTTAAGAACAAAACATCAGGCTTTCTGAGAATCCATCAAATATTCAACGGATTTCCTTCCTTTGAGCTGAAAATTAATTCAAGATTATCAGTTTAATAAAAAGAAAACAGCTGCAGGGACATCGTGAAACAGGTTGCAGAGAGAGAATCTCGCGCTGAATCTCCTCGGCTGGACAGAACCGGCCGTTTGAAGACGTCACGGACTAAACAACTGATCGAGAAAATAACTAATAAAGTCAGCTGCATTTAAACCTGATTAATATCATGTTACACTCTGACCACGCCCCCTTCACATGTCCCAGAGACAGTCAGTCCTGACAACAGACGCCACCTCCCGCTTCAGTTTGGACCCGTGCCGCTCTCTGCACACAACTGCTGTTTATCAAGGGGGCGTGCACCACATCAGAGTCACTGTGATGTCACCCTGGACGCTGCTACAAGACGCCATCATTACAGAAATGTTTCGGCGTGGAGAGAGCGACAGACTGACTGCACCTACAGCATCAGTTGAGTGCTCAGCCACTCAACTGATGAGAAACTACCAACACTGAGTGGATCTTTAAGCGCGTCACTAAATAACGACAGAGCCGTTGAAGATCTTCTCTCTGCAGCAAGTTTCACGTCTCCTCAAGCCAATTCGTGGAGTTTTGGAAAGCAAACTCTTCCTGTTCTGTCAGCTCATGTGACCAGTTGATGTCTGAACATAATCCATCAGAACTGGATCGTCTCCAGTCGAAACAGTTTCACTGATTATAGATTTATTGCAGATCTGATAAGAACTACAATCTGTGGAAAGAACTTGATTAGCCCCCGGCGGGGCCTTCAAGTGTCCCATGATGCTGAACACCTACGAGGATGCTCTTTTGAAGCCCCACTTCCAAAGTCAATCAATACCCCGAAACGTTGATCGTTGAGTAAAACCCCGCTGAGATCACCTCCTCTCCCATGATGCTCTATAGATGTTTCTGGAATGTTTTCGGAGGTCAGGGGTCACAGCCGGCCGTCCAAGAAGAGGAAGAAGAATAAAGGTCAGCGATGCCCTGCCACACGTCTCCCTCCTTTCTTCTTCTTCTCTTGGTGGGAAGTTGTTGTTTTCCCTCTTCTTCTTCTCTTCTGTTTGCATTCCTCCAGGAAAAAAAAAACGACACTAGGAGCTAAAAAACAGGTCAGCCTATTTACATACAGTCTCCGAGTCTGGGCGTGTGTGTGTTTTATATATAGGGGTGTGTGTTGTCAGAAGTTCAGAGTGTGTATCTCTGTCTTTTGTTTGTGTGGGTGTTTGTTCAGGATGAAGTTTACGTGGATGTGTGTTTGTCTGCGTGTGTGTAGAGTGGATAAACCTCTGTGTGTGTGTTCAGTAACATGTACGTGTGTGTGTTCAGTCTGTGTCGGAGGAAGAGGAGGTTCCTGTTGAGGAGCTGTCATCAGAGGAGGACGAGGAGCTGCCACTCAAACGACTAGCCCCGCCTCCTGAGGCCCCGCCACCGGCTGCTTTCTCTGGGGAGGGGGAGAGAGAGAAGGGGAGGGGGGATTATTAAACAGATACATGATGTTCAACCTTTACAGAGGTCATACCCAGGGCCAAAGTCACTTGCTAGGAGCCCTGTGCTGCTTGGTCCCTCCGGTCACTCAGAGTCCAAACAAGGCCACAAGCGTCCAAGCCATGTCAAAAGGACATACCCTTAAGAGTCCCTGGGCTGAAGGTACCCCCAAGCGAGCAGGGGTGAGAGCATTCCAGATTATGTCAAAGGCCATTGCCAAGTTCGAGGACATACAGTGCCAAGGTCATACCCGAGGTTATACCCGAGCAGTGATGAGGACATCTCCGAGCAGTGCCAAGGTCATACCCGAGGTTATACCCGAGCAGTGATGAGGACATCTCCGAGCAGTGCCAAGGTCATACCCGAGCAGTCATGAGGACATCTCCGAGCAGTGCCAAGGTCATACTCGAGGTTATACCCGAGCAGTCATGAGGACATACCCCAGGATTTACTCAAGGACATACCCGAGCAGTGCCAAGGACATACCCCAGGATTTACTCAAGGACATACCCGAGGTTATACCCGAGCAGTCATGAGGACATCTCCGAGCAGTGCCAAGGTCATACCCGAGGTTATACCCGAGCAGTCATGAGGACATCTCCGAGCAGTGCCAAGGTCATACCCGAGGTTATACCCGAGCAGTCATGAGGACATACCCCAGGATTTACTCAAGGACATACCCCAGGATTTACTCAAGGACATACCAGAGGTTATACCCGAGCAGTGATGAGGACATCTCCGAGCAGTGCCAACGTCATACCCGAGGTTATACCCGAGCAGTGATGAGGACATACCCGAGCAGTGCCAACGTCATACCCGAGGTTATACCCGAGCAGTGATGAGGACATACCCGAGCAGTGCAGAGGACATACCCCAGGATATACCCGAGCAGTGCCAAGGACATACCCCAGGATTTACTCAAGGACATACCCGAGCACTGCAGAGGTTATACCAGAGATCAAATCTGAGCATTGGCATGGAGATAACACCAGGATATATCCGAGCAGTGCCAAGGACATACCCCTGGATAAACCCGAGCAGTCCCAAACAGGACTGGGGATTTCCCCACGCAGATCATGTCCAACTATGACTTCAACATAAGCTATATCTGAGCGTCAGAGGTTTGGTCCAAGAGTGACAAGAGGCCAAGACCGCGGGTCAAAGGGTTCACATCTGAGCATCACAAGCTACAAAGGTCACACTTGAGTGTCAAATGCGACCGTGGCCATACCAGAGTGTGATAAAGGTCACAACAGAGAGAGGGCCAGAGTGCAGTTAATGTCAAAGAGTCTTATTCATGATTCAAAAGGTCCTTCAAAAAGGTACTGGTTCCCACAAATGATTTTGTGTAATAGGGGTGTGGTAGTAGTACTTGCAGCTATTTCCCAGTAAGTACACCATTCGTAAGAAGTACAGACAGTAGTAGTATACTGGTACTCAGTACTTACGCAGTAGCTTCCTCTGCTTCTTCTGCAGGCAGGACTTGACATAGCGCTCCAGCTCTCGGAGTGTGGAGGGTTTGAGGGTTTCAAAGTCGATCTCGATCTCGTCTGGGTTGGAGTCCCTCAGCGATGGCTCTCTGGACTGGATGATGTGGACGACGCGGCCCAGCTTCTCCCCCGGCAGCCGGTTTATATCCAGACTCAGCTGGCGCTTCTCGTCATACGACATCGGCAGAGATGACTCCTCGCCGTCATCTCCATTGGCCGAGCCACCGCCCGACGCCTTAGTGCCTTTCTTAGGTTGCCTGGAAACACAGAGTCACTCTGATTGGTCAAAATAAATTGAAACTTAGTCCCAACAGAGGAACATGAAAGTCCAGTTTTCATGTGTTCATTCTTTCAACTCCTTTGATTCCAAGAAAGAGGGAACTAATTGAATCGTACCTAGTGGCTGTCACCGTGCTGTTTGCTTTCCTGGCCGGTGCTTTCTTCTGATTGGCTGGTTTGGGCTGCTGAGCGGCAGCCTTGGGCTTCTTCTCTTCCTCCATTTTGCCCTTGTTCCCTTTGTCTTTCTCCTTCTCTTTCTTCTTTTCCTTGTCTTTCTTCTCTTTCTTCTTCTTTGGCTTGCTGACCGGAGCCTGGGACAGGACGGCCAGCTGCTCGTGCACCGCCTTCAACTGGTGGAATATACTAATTATCAATACCTATAAACTTCTAAGGAATATTTGGGAACGCCTTCAGCTGGTGAATTATGCTACAAATGCATATCTAAAATCACATATTAATATGATGATTCAGTATTTCATTATCAAAAATGAGAAAATTAAAATCAACAGAATTTCATTAAAATCAATAATGATATTAAAAAAGAAGAAAACCAGGATGTTCTTGACCTGTGATTGGTCGGCAGCACCAACCTGCTCCTGTAGCTCAGCCAATCGCGTGGCTCGCTCCTCCTCTGAGTCGGACGATTCGTCGGAGGAGGAGTTGTTGCTGCTGTCAGAGGAGGCGGTGCTTTTACTGACCAAAGGCGTTGTAGACGGGACCGACGCCTCCAGGCCCTCATCTGGGATCTTAGCGAAACGCATCTCAAACACGTCCTGAGGAGAGGGAGAGCGAGAGAGAGGGAGTAATGTTAACTGACTTCAGAACATAAGGAGTTAAAGCTTCTGAAAGGTTCTGGGGGTTGTACGTACCTGCAGCTTGCGGGCCATAGCCACCACCTCGTGGTCTGGAGGGTTGTACTTGTAACAGTTGGAGAACATTAACCTGACGTCAGTCGCAAAACTTTGAGGATCACTGTACTCTCCTTTATCCATCTTTTTCTGTTGGGGGGAGAGAGAGATTAAAAATGTAGACTGGAATACTAGCAGCTCTCTGCAGCATCTTTGCACCAAACATTGCACCATCTCTCCAGCAGTGTGAACACTGTGTGCAACCACTTGTGAACAAACGTGCATCAGTCCAGATAGATCTACAATAAACAACCAGGACATTCGACTCCTTTGTACAACGCTGATTCTTAGGTGTCAAAACAATGTTGTTCAAAACGCTTTCTTTTGAAACCAAGCGGGAAGCTTCCGGTCAGAGAACTGAGGCGAATGTCCCTTAAACCTGCGTTGTCTCTAGCAGCCAGCAGGGGGCGACTCCACCGGCTGCAGAAAGAAGTGTTATTGTATAGAAGTCTCTGAGAAAATGTTTCTACTTGTCAGCTGATTTATTCCCTCAGTAAACACTTTCCTGATGAGTTTATGGTCTCAGTCGCTAGTTTCAAGTCTTCTTCAACACAGCATGATGTTCATTTAGTAAATTATGGTCCCATTTAGAGGAACAGAGACCAGGAAGCAGGGGAGGCTTTAGGGCGGGATTATCTATGACTGACAAGTCGTTACCATGGCATCCTGTCAATCAGGATAGTGACTCGTACCCACGGCACTGTGTAAATTTAACCAGCGGCGTTGAAAAAGCTTATTAGGAGTCGGCTGCTCACTTTCTCTGTTGAGTACATTTAGTTTTAAGCCCGTTGTTCGCTGAACTCACCCTACGTTCACTGTAAGGTAATTTTCTTCAGTCAAGTTTCCCTCAGCGCACATAAAAACTAAAACACGACAAGATTTCAGAGACTGAAAAATCTCTGCAGCTCTGTCTTCCTCCGTCATTGACCAAAACAAATGCTTGTTGCATACTGCGATGGTGCGCCTGCTTCTGGGAGACTGTCGCCAACTTTGGTTGATGTTGGACAGTTTTTGCCATGAGTTTATAATAGCGGTTTAATAATCAGGGTGGTGTTCGCTGGAGGAGAATCTTGTTCTGTGGGACCACCAGCTGATTACAACTGCTGTTCACAGACCAGAATCCGCTTCGACAGTCAACAAATCTCTGTATTTTTTCACGCTTTTATCAGACAGACAGTAAGACGAACATTTAATATCCAGGAGCCTGAACGACACAGGGAAACCACTGATGTTTGATCTGAACATCTTGCCGTTTGTTAACCGTGTGTATCTCTCGACGACAGAACTCGGCCCTCTCCTTGACTGATCTGAACTGGATTCATGGCGTGTTGTGATGTCATGGCAGTGTGTTTTGTATGTGGTGATGTCGCGTGTATTACCCGAACGGTGCTAAGGTCCATGGGGTGTTTGATGATGTCATGGTAGTCGTGCAGCTCCAGCGCCTCGGCGTCCACCGGCTTGTAGAAGGGCCAGGCGTAGGCGGCGTGTTTCTTAGAGAGCATTTCCTTCAGAATGGCGTCGCAGTGTTTCATCTGCTCACCGAGCTTACCGCTCTTCCTCCCAGCGGCTCCCCCTCCACCGGCTCCCACCTCACCCGCCGCCACTTCCTCAACTGTCTCCCTGCGGGCCTTAGCGGGGCGGGCGGCGGCCTCGCGGCGGGATGAGCCCAGTTTGGGAGGTTTGGTGTCCTGAGCGGACGGAGAGTCTGCACGACCGGCAGAGATGGCCGACGTTGTGGGAGTGGTGGTGTCGGCTTTCCTCTTCACACCTTTCTTCTGTTGGAGAGACACACAGGTGTGACGACACAGCAGAGAGAGAGAGACACACACACACACACAGGTGGAGCCAGACAGGTGTGACGACACAGCAGAGAGACACACACACACACAGGTGGAGCCAGACAGGTGTGACGACACAGCAGAGAGACACACACACACACACACACACACACACACAGGTGGAGCCAGACAGGTGTGACGACACAGCAGAGAGAGAGAGAGACACACACACACAGGTGGAGCCAGACAGGTGTGACGACACAGCAGAGAGAGAGAGAGAGACACACACAGGTGGAGCCAGACAGGTGTGACGACACAGCAGAGAGAGAGAGAGAGACAGACACACACACACACACACACACACACACACACACACACACACAGGTGGAGCCAGACAGGTGTGACGACACAGCAGAGAGAGAGAGAGAGACACACACACAGGTGGAGCCAGACAGGTGTGACGACACAGCAGAGAGAGACACAGGTGGAGACACGTCAGTGTTGTCTTTGATATTTTGGGTCATGTGACGCTGTCCCAAAACACACGTCTGTTACCTTGACGACAGGCTGTGCAGACGGCATCATGGTTGCCGGGGGCTGCGGGGCAGCGACAGGGGGCGTGGTCTGGACAGGTGTGGGCGTGGTCGAGATGACAGGTGTTTGAGAGGGGGAGGGGGAGGGATACGAGGGGGGAGGAGAGGCTGAAGACTCCGCCTGCTGACTCACTGAGACACAGAGAGAGTACAGTCAGTACTGGAGTGAAGTACTGGGTACTGCCACACAGTAACATCATGTTTATAAAAATACCTGCAATCATATCGCTACATTTTTCAGAGATCAGACTGCTTCAGATGGTGAAATATTACACTGTACACCTTTAAATCATAGTACAACAAGTCAATATATACAGAAGTACCTGCAATAATATCCAGAGTAGTATCTGCTTAAGTATATTAGAAATAATACATTAGTTAGGTACTTAGAGGCACGGCAATATGTACCTATGGCGTTACAGTGTATTCATAGTTTTCAGTCACGTGACATGTGCGGTGTTCTGGAGGGAAAAACAGACCAAACGCCACGGCTCCTCTGTAGAGACGCCGCAAAAGCTGTTGAATATTATTTGGATCACCTCTCAACTAAAGTGTTGGGCACTTCCGATATAACGTTTACAACATCCGCTGCCGTTTTTCTACCGGCAGGTCCCTGCCGCCGCTCGACCGCCGTAATGTTTACGTTTACCTTGTAGGCAGGGGTGGAAATTAACTTTTTGGCTCACCTGCCAACGGGACAGGTAGATGAAAACATTTTGTACCTTTTTATGTAACGGTAACATTTGTTTCAGTACTTCAAATTCAGATAATTAGGTATTCTGTCCAACACAAACTTAAAGACACCAGACTGAAATTTGAAGCAAAATTTATTTATTGCTATTAAATGTCCTTAAGACATAACAGTAAATTGTTTTATAAACTTATAAGATGCTTATTAATTATTCAACTTAAACCTCCTCATTAATTAATATTTTTTATGTTCTGCTTCAGCCTCATTTTTGCCCTCAACATTCATTAAACTTTCATATAGACTGCATCACTACTACAAGTTGTTTTCATTTATTCATTCTTTGTAAAAGAAAAACAGTCTACATTGGTCTCTAATTTAGGGGGGGCGTGGCTTAGCGAAGGGTCAATCGCTGTCAAAATAATCTGTCGACTTCTCTTACACGCCTAGTACCTGTAGTACCTGTAGTACCTGTAGTACTGCAGTACGTCCCTCTGCTATCAGATGTCCTGAGTCAATCCTAAGTATTGGGATCCAGATTTTAACGGATTAATATCTGCTAAAATAACTCAAAACCTGTGTTGCTGTACTCTAGTACTTTTACTACTGCAGTAGTACTATAGCACTGTACCTACAGTAGCAGCTGTTTTAGTCCTGCAGTAGTTGCATTTTCTGTACTGCAGTAGTTACTTTAGTAGGAGTACCAATACTAGACATGTTTAGTGGCATCTTTTGTACGGCAGTAGTCCTTGTAGTAGAAGCAGTAGTACCTGTAGTACCTGTAGTAGCCGCGGCGGGCTGTTTGCTCTTGCTCTTCCCTTTGGGCGCCGGCGGCAGCAGAGCGACTTCTTCTTGAGGCATCTGAGCAACTTTCTGCAGGAAGATTTTCTCCAGAGCCTGAGCCATGAGGACGATGTCGTCTGTGGGCTGAGGACACAAACTGCTCATCAGACGCGACACATTTTAACAGGCGGGACAGGAGAGAAAAAATAACCACGACTGCTCAGCTGGTGGCAGCCATGACACTCTGCCGTCGTCTGAAGCAGATTCTGCTCTGATCAAAGATCACAGCATCATAAAATACTGCTGACTGCTGCTTTAAAATGCAGTAGCGTGTAGTAGCGTGTAGTAGCGTGCGTGTACCTTGTTGTAGATGTAACAGTTGGTGAACATGGTGTTGAAGTCCTGCATCGCCTCACTGGCGCTCCAGTAATAATTGTTCTCCAGACGTTTCTTGATGGTCCCCATGTCCATCGGGTTCTTGATCACCTTGTGGTAGTCCTGGAAATACGGACGAGGTTAGCTTAGCACAGTATGAAGGCTGGAAACAACTAGCCTGCCTCTGAGAAAGGAAACCTGCAGCAGCTCTAAAGCGCCCTGGCGGTCAGCAGGACAGGAAGTGCCGGGGGCAGCGTCACTTCCACTGACTGCCAGGACTGTGACACTGCTCATGAAGAAGCATTCATGCGAGAAGCGGAGAGTAACTGAGAAAGAGGCGAACAGCAGAACGACTTTGTTTTTTTGTACACTGTTTACTTACTAAATACACTTTTGAGATGTTTTGAGGCGAGACATCAGCTGTGTAGAACGTCATATTGGAAGTTTTAGGAAAGTTGATGGTAAATCTAAAATGTGCTCAAACGTTTTCGTGGTAGAGAAGCTCCACAAGCGCCCGCGAGGTTAGACTGGCCGGCTAGTCCCGCCCACAGTGATTCACTTGACAGATATTTAATTAGTTAAATGCTTTAATTAGGGTTATGGGGAGACAAAAATAATCCCGACTTGTTGACTAATCAAATAAATAATGAACAGATTAGTGGACTACAGAAATCCTCAGTTGCAGCCAGTGTTGGGGGTAATCAGATTACTTTAACGCAGTAATGCAACGCGTTACTGTTGGTAACTTAAGTAATCACATTACAGTTACTAATAACAAAATCACGGCATTACTTGCGAACTGGTTCTTCAACTATCCGCATAACGGGAGGAGAGAAATATAAATCAAACGTCCTTTTCGTGCGCGTTTGCGTGACACTTTTCCGACCTCACTTTTGACTTCAGCTCAGGTTCATGAGGACGCAGAAATGGCAGAGCTGCTAAAGACGCCTTTAGAGGGGGGGAAGGTATTCGCCTGTGGCGAGGCTCTATGGCCGGTGCAGTCTGCTGACTCCGAGGAGGAACAGGCTGTCTGACACACTGTTTGAGAGCCTCCTGCTCATCAGGTATAACCGCTCTTTGGTAAGCGCGTCCAGTCAGAAGAGAAAACCTACTTTAAAGCCACAGATCAGCTGGAGAGCTGCAGTCAGTTTGTTGAAGTTTCTCCTCTGAAGTCTCAGCATCTGATATTGTGATGAGGGCCAGTCTCTTATTTATATTAATATTTTCAACAAATTAATGTTTGCACCGGTTGGAAGGACGACATATTCTAACTTCATTATTTAAACAATAAATGTTTCCAATGAAATGTCCTATTAGAGTTTTAAGCATTATAGTTTGGCTGATGTTCGAAACTTTGCCGTCACTTTGTAGTATTAACGAGCACAAAGAGAGATCCTGTGTTTGTCCTCGTTATAATAAGGGTTTGTGTTGATCTGAGCAGATAAATATTTTACCTTTTCCGAGTCACTACGCCCTACCTACTGAGATTTAGAGGCGACCCTACTGGCAGAAAGTACAATGGAGATAAAGCCCTAGATACAAGTTATTTACAAAGCACTTGAACAAAACATTATAATACACACTAGCTTCAAGACTTGGAAGGACAGTGTGCACGTGACGTACCGCCAGGCAGAGTTTGATGGCGTCGACCGGCTGGTAGAAGGGCCAGGCGAACTGATGCTTCCACAGAGTCTTCACCACCACGTTCTGCATGTACTGCAGCTGGTTGGTCTTTCTGATGGACACAGAGAACACAGCGTCAGACTCACCGGCGCTCACGCCGCCCCGCTCGCTATACAGGCGGAGCCTGTGATGACATCACAAGCTGGTGGATTTCCTGTGGAAGCTGGAAGTGAGCAGTGAAGCTCAGCCTCAGGTGCGAAGGCGTTTCCTACCTGCCGGGTTTGGTGGGATTAGTGACCTCAGGCGGGGGCGGGTTGGTGAGGGTGGGGGGGCTGGGGGGCGCAGCCTCGGGGGCGTCCGACATGGTGGACGACGGTGACGCAGCAATGCACCGTGGGACGGCAGTGTCTGACCTGGAGGTGAAAAAACAACTCCCTCTGTGGTCTGAGGGTGTGTGTGTGTGTGTGTGTGTGTGTGTGTGAGGGCACACAGGTGTGCGTTAGAGCGCGTTCAGTTCAGGTGCGGCTGCTGTCGATTCTTCAGCTCGATGTTTCCCCCGCGGAGACAAACTCCCATCGCACGGCCTGAAGGACAGAGTGAGAGAGAGAGAGGCTTGAATCACGTCTCAAAGTTTTGACCATGAGCAGAAAAGCTGCAGAAACACAGGAGCTATTAAAGTCCAGGAGTTTCTCACTAAAGGAGGTTTCACACCTGCCTCGTTTGGTCCGCACCAAACGAGGCAGGTGTGAAACCTCCCACGGTCCAGACCAAAAAGACAAAATTTGGTCCGGCAAAAAGAGGTCGTCTCGGCCCGGATCCAACGGCTCGGCTCGTGCCTGGGGTGAAAGCATTTTTTGGATGGTTCGGAGTCTCAGACTTTTTAAAGCAAGTTTGGGGGTTGACGTGTAAACCGGAAACAAAGAATGCATTGAAATAAGGACACGATTATAAATCTCCCGGGACAGCTCGTCTTTTCACACAGACGGCCGCCACAGAAGCTCTCTGCCACATACACCTTTGGTCTCTCCCCAAACGGAGGTGCAGGAGCATCGTTTCCTGTCGGCGACGTTATAATGTTCGCACAACGAGGACGTTTAACTGTGAATTTGAACGAGCCTTCAGTAGAGTTGGTGCATATGGTATAGTGGAAAAATCTGCATATGTTCATCTTTTATTGTGACAGCTCCCCGCTGAGCTGTTTAATAAACCAGTCAGTCAGGTACAGGGAGACGCAGCCCACACGATGACGACGACAGGTCGCAGAATTACAGCGACACCAAACCAAAACTAACCGGATGGATCAAAACTTTCAGCTGTGAAAGCCGCAAGTTAAAATTAAGTAATTTATCATTACAATGAAAAGGAGCCACAGTCGCATCTAAAGAGGAGGGAAGACCAAGTCATGACTCAGCAGAATTTTGTGCTTCTCTTTATATAAATAAATAAAATAATCACCATAAACTGGTGCAGAGAAATCCATCAGAACGCAGGAAATATTTAACGCTCAATATCTTTCCTATAATTCAGCATTAGAGATTTCTTAACATTAGTGTTAAACTCTCGTCTGGTGGGTCAAGTGTGTCGTCGCGCCGGCTGTACGCACTGTGCGTACACGTCCAGCTGCAACCTTTTATCCGTTAATCACTTAGAATTAAATCAGACGGATCTCCAGCGAGCGGCCTCGAACTGGATCTGAAAAGAACTCATTCTTTTTACAGCAGGAAGCTAAGTTATTTGTCTTTCACGCCGCCACATATCGTATGCTAGCGATGACATCATCACGTTAAGTCACTTGCGGTGCACGGGTAGGAAACGCTTGGTAGCGCTAGAGGACAGTCCGCTAACAGACCACATTAATTTAAATCCATCTAATAAGTAAAGTTTAAAACCTTTTGATAAAAACATTCCCGATTTTTATTCGTCACACAATTTCATTCCTTTTATGGATAATTCTGGTTTCTTGCGTTACAAAACCTTTTAGCTCAGGTTGTACAGATTTGTAGGGACATGAAGGATCTGAAGATGCAAGTTTGGAAACTTGTCTGGTTTCAGCTGCTTCTGCTCTGCATTTTCCCCTTTACCGGACAGGAAACAAGGTCTGAACCATCAGGATCCGAACACAAGCGTTACAGCTTTTCACGTTTCCTGCTTCGACCTAAAACACGGCAGTAAATCAAGAACTTTAAAGTCTTTACGTCTCCAAACAGGCGGCTGCTCACAAGCGGCTGAACGAGACCACAGAGGTCGGCGAGGTCTGCCACAGAACGTTCGGAAGTACTCCAAAGGTGGCTTTGATTTCAGAGGGAACCAACAAACATATGACGTCCCAGCAAACACATCAGGACCTCCACAGGACTGTCAGACTCGCCGAATCATTTTAACGTAAAGAAACAAAGAGCTGCCGTGTTCTGAACTCTGCTCATTTCTCCAGAGTTTTTCTCGTATATTTCTGACTTTAACCTCAGAGTTTTCTCTTGAACTGGTCTCCTCCCTTAAACATTTGGACGTGTAGAAAAGTCAAAACAAATTCTCCGTCTCTGAAACTGACCTGTTGGTGGACTAAGATCCTGAGGCTGCAGAGTTGCCTGCGAGAAGGTGATAACTTTGTTTCTGTTCTGAAGGAAAAACTGTGAATCTGAGGTTGTTTTCTGGTAAATTTACAGATTTCACCTCAGAAATATTCTCAAAATATCCCCCCAGACAAACCCGGAGGTCTTAGACATTGAAATAGTAAATCCTACTAATTAAATTCTACATCTCTGAAACGGATCCGCTGGTGGATTAAGACCTCGAGGCTGCAGGACCACCTGCACAAACGTGATGCTGTTCAGTTGCAGAGGAGCAAGTCAGGATGGAACCTGAACAGATCCCGTCAGGCGGGGTTTCTCAGTTCTCCTCGTGTACCACACCTGTAAACGGACTATTCGTGTAAACAACATCGAGTCGACCACGAAGGAGCCACGACAGCAGACCTCGAGTAAAATATATCCACCTTGTGTCGTACGAGTTAATGTGAAAGTTACCTGAGGTAGCTGCTACAGAACAGAGCTCCAAACACCAGAACCATCAGCTCACATCAGGATCAGCAACATGCCGAGTTTAGAGTTTGAGAACGTGTCGTTCAAACAAGCAAACGGTTCATCGTCAATTCAGGTATGTTTTTTTCCTGTTGTATTATGTACGTGTGTCTTTGGAGCCTCTTGAAAACAAGATCTCTTGAATAAATTTAACTGAAATGATTTGAATCATTTTCTCAAATCAATAGATTTTAACGTTCCACTGATTCTGTCAAACTTTCAAAAGGAACACAGCGAAGCACCCGAGAAACTGGAACCAAACTTTAAGAACTCGTCAATTAACAACAAAATCTCACTCTGCTTCAAACTTAAAGGAGCCCAAACACGGCAAAACCAGACGAACCCCCTGCAGACGCGTCCAGCGTGAACTGAACTCACGCCGAGAGCTGCAGCCAACGACGAGTTCATCAGTCTGTCCATCACTTTCACGATTATTCGAGTCATGTTTTGGTTTATAAAATGTCAGAAAATCAGAGTTTCTAAAAGCTCAAAGTCCTCAAATATCTCGTTTTGTCCACAAACTGAAATGAAAGAAAAAAATCACAACGATGAACCAATTTTCAAAATAGTTGACAAGAAATCGGCTAATTGCTGCAGCTTTAAACTCTTTCTTTTCTGCACACTTCAGCCGGCCGGCCGGAGATTCGTGTCCAGGTAGCGCAAACTAATCTCTGTCTGGGACAATAAAGACTTCAGATCCACGTTCATAAACCTGCCCCGAGCTGTACGGGCTCTGATGATCATCTCACAAGTTCAAAACCACCCCGACTATAATTTGAGCTCCTTAAACCATCTGAACGCAGCTCTACTGTAAACTCACGTCACCATTCCTCTGTTCCTGTTCACCAGGAAACAGCTTCATGTACACACGTCCTGCAGCACCGGGACCACAAACTGCACCAACACTGGACCCGGACCCCCTTTATAGCTCGGCTCAGTCAGTAGATACGAACTTTTACAAGAACTACAGGCTCTGTTGCACCAGAACATACCAAGGCAGTGAAAATGTACCTGGCAATAAACCCGGTTCTGGTTCTGGTGTGTTTGTTTGAGAGCATAACACCCTGATCTTTGTATTAAATTACAAAAAGTACCTGAACCCAGGTCTGCTGTGAACCCGTGTCACTTATTCACCAGCAAACAAGTTAATTCACAGAGTCCTGCAGCACCGGGACCACAAACTGCACCAGAACTGGACCCGGACCCCCTTTATAGCTCGGCTCAGTGCCGTGTTTACCTGCAGGGCCCCGCTTCAGTGCCAGCTAACCGACCTGCTCCCCGCGGTCCGGATCAACAGATGTCGGGAGTCCGGCTGCTGCTGCTCTACCTGCCTGCATGCTGCTGCGGTTCAGCGGCTAACTAGCGGAGCTAACCGCTAACAGACACAGCTGCGACCACCGAACTCACACAAACCCGTCAAACAGCAGCGGCATCCGCGCGCACACACGCCGAGCCGGTGATTTACGGCCGGACCGGAGCCGAACGCCGCGCCTGTGGCCGCCGCGGCCGCCCAGGTGCGAGCGTTTCTGCGGGCGAAACGAAACATCCCATTTATCTCGCTTTAAAAAGATGGCGGGCAAGCCAATGCAAAATACAAGCTAGGTGGCTAGCCAGCCGAGCTATGCTAACTTAGCGAAGCCGCGGAATGTGGTTATTACGGTTTCTACCTGAGGCGCAGGTGTGTGAGCGCGTGTTGGAGGGAGCATCTTCGCCCGTGTTCGGTAAACAGACGCACACCGGACCCGTTAACGCGGATTTAAATCCAATCTTTGCGGACGTTACCGCTCGGTGTTTGGCTAGCTAATGAGCCGTTAGCCCGTTAGCTGAGCTTTGTCTGAAGGCGCCGAGGCTCCGACGTTACGTTCCACCGACACATCCCCGCACACCGGCCCCGGTAACCCGCTAACCCCGCCGCTACCGGCCGCAGAGGCGTGTTTACTTTGAGTCTCGGTCCTCCGGTGCGTCCAGCGGCGGCCTCCGGTCACTTTTCAGGGAGATTTTTATTTAGCGAAGTAGCATAATAGATGAGTTATCAGCTGTCTACCGTGTGCGCAGGCGCAGTGGCGAGCAGCATTATGGATGTTGTTGTGATCGGATTGGCTGACCGGAGCGGCTGCGGCGCTGTGATTGGCCGCGGTGTATTTTGGGAGGATATGATTTGTTGCAGGTTGATTTGAAGCGCTGTGATTGGCCGGTGAGTTAGTTGGAGTGCAGTGATTGGCTGAGGCGGAGACTGGGGTTTGCTGTGATTGGCTGGTCAGCTTTACCTGCAGAAGTGAGATTTTTTTTATTTTATTTGTGACATTTTAATTTCTATTAAAAAGTACTGACTTTATGTTTTATTATTTAGAATCAAACAGGATGTGATTACTGCAACACGGGAATATAACTGAGTGAACTGATAAAGCACCTACTGTGAGGTGACGCTGACCTCTGACTTTTTCAGGCAAAGCTTCTTTTTTTTTCTCTGGATCGTCTTTATCGAAACTTGAATTCATTTCTCACAAAGATCTTTAGCCAAAACAAAAGTACATAAAACGAGAGAATAATATAAACAAAGAGATTTCTGATACGCCAGACAGCTCCGTCATGAAACGTGCTGTGATATAAAAACAGATTTATTTATATAAGACTGTGCTGTTATTCATACCAAACCTTTATCTGATGCTAATTATAATGTTTTAATTTTTTTTTTTTTATGTTTTAAAATTTAATTTTTTTTCTTAAAAATACTAAAAAATGTATTAAAAATAAAAATATATTAAAAATTAAATCAAATAAATAAATAAAACCGTAAATGTGTGCGTGTTAAAAAATAAAAATGTATTAAAAATTAAAATAAAATAAATAAATAAAACAGTAAATGTGTGCGTGTTAAAAAATATATTAAAAATTAAAATAAAATAAATAAATAAAACAGTAAATGTGTGCGTGTTAAAAAAAAATATATTAAAAATTTAAATAAAATAAATAAATAAAACAGTAAACGTGTTTGTGTGTATATTAATAAACAAACAAAAAATTTCATTAATAAAAAAATAAAAATAAAAAATCAGTGTCAAATGTGAAATAAAAAAACAAAAAAACCAAATAAAAGAACAATTACTAAAATATCAAACATTCAAAATAATAATAATAATGGTCGTCCTCAGTTCGCGGCATGATATTTTGCTGCATTTGGCGTTCTGGCATTTGTCCCAGTAAACAGTTTCTGTGCGTCTGAAATGTTTGCAAAGTGTTTTTCTCTTAATGTTTAATATTTGAAAGTGCACCTCTGCGTACTAGTGCAGGACCGTGGAGGTTTGTTCCTGGACCTGTTTGTGTAAATGTGTTCTGGACCAAACACACTAGCTGACATGTGACAACAGTTCTGATTGGTCTGAAGTCTGTGTGGTGGGCGGAGCCGCGTGTAACAGGAAGTACATCAGAGAAATCCTGTGGTCAGTGAAGTTGACATGACTGCGGCTCGAGTCCTGACTGAGACCAACAAAGTGGATCACACCAGTCCAGTTCTGAGGTCTTTACACCGGCTTCCTGTCTGTCAGAGAATCCTGCTGTTAGTTTATAAAGCAACGGTTTGGCACCAAAACACTTTCTGATCTTCTGCTTCGTTCTGAACCATCCAGACCTCTCAGGTGGTCTGGGACCAGGTCTGCTTTCTGTCCCCAGAGTCCAAACTAAAGTTATTATGCTCCGTATATCTCTGAAACCCTAACGTGTTTATTAATGCAGACATTTTCCATGCCAGTTGTTGTGTTTGAGACTAAACCACACATCTTGTGTGTGTGTTGCAGAGAGAACAGCAGACTCATGTCAAAAAGTGACCCATTTAATTTGACTCCACCCAAAACCAAATAAAAACTTTGTGCATGTGTTTCACACGGCGTCACGTCTGCTTTAACATCATTAATGTGAACGCAGGTGATTACTTTTATTCAACCTTCAGCTTCCTGAAAGTAAAAAGACATAAATCCATGAGTCGGACGGTCTCTCTTTGTTTTACCGTGTTCGTGGGGTCCAAAACCAGGATTTGCTAAACTTGTGGGGTCTGAACAGGTTTGTGGGGACCAAAGGTTTCCTGGACCGGCCACCACGTGATCAATCAGAGGAAAGAGTGCTCCTAAGGGTCCGGTCCAAGACACGGAAATCAGAGACCGTTGAGCCCACGTCGTCACAGAGACGTGACCACGAAGACGTTTGTGTGTTTGTAGGTGATGAGACGTTAAATATTTAGCAAAACAAACTGTGTGAAGCTTCTTCATCTCTACAGTCGCATCTTTCTGTTCAGGTTACATTTACATGTAAATATTATTACTGCATAGAAGCACACATATTTGAATAAACGTTTTAATAAGCCCGTTTATCAGCTGGCAGGCGGACGCAGGCGGCTGAGACGCTCAGTCAATGATGTGAAACAGGAAGTGATGAGTGCTGCTGGCGCCCCCTGCAGGCTGCAGATCGATCGGTTCAGATCAAAGACAGAAGCGGTCTGATTATCAAGAAGCTTTATTGTCATCATCAGAGTGAACATCTTCATCATCATCATCATCATCATCATGTGCCTGTGACTGCAGGAGGCTGTAACATGCAGCAGAGCCGAGCAGTCACACAGACAGGTAGGTGGACAGACAGACGGACGCACAGGTGGACAGACTGAGGGCAGAGAGGTAGACAGGTGGACAGGTAGTGAGGTAGGGGAGCAGAGACAGGTGGAGACAGACAAGTAGAGGACAGACAGACAGACAGGTGGAGACAGACAGGTAGAGGAGAGACAGGTGGAGACAGACAGGTGGAGACAGACAGGTAGAGGACAGACAGGTGGGGGGACAGGTGGAGACAGACAAGTAGAGGACAGACAGACAGACAGGTGGAGACAGACAGGTAGAGGAGAGACAGGTGGAGACAGACAGGTGGGGGGACAGGTGGAGACAGACAAGTAGAGGACAGACAGACAGACAGGTGGAGACAGACAGGTAGGTGGACAGACAGACGGACGCACAGGTGGACAGACTGAGGGCAGAGAGGTGGACAGGTAGTGAGGTAGGGGAGCAGAGACAGGTGGAGACAGACAAGTAGAGGACAGACAGGTGGAGACAAACAGGTAGAGGACAGGCAGACAGACAGGTGGAGACAGACAGGTAGAGGACAGACAGGTGGAGACAGACAAGTAGAGGACAGACAGGTAGAGGACAGACAGGTGGGGGGACAGACAGACAGGTGGAGACAGACAGGTAGAGGACAGACAGGTGGAGGACAGACAGACAGGTGGAGACAGACAGGTAGAGGACAGACAGGTGGGGGGACAGGTGGACAGACTGAGGGCAGAGAGGTAGACAGGTGGACAGGTAGTGAGGTAGGGGAGCAGAGACAGGTGGAGACAGACAAGTAGAGGACAGACAGACAGGTGGAGACAGACAGGTAGAGGACAGACAGGTGGGGGGACGGTGGACAGACTGAGGGCAGAGAGGTAGACAGGTGGACAGGTAGTGAGGTAGGGGAGCAGAGACAGGTGGAGACAGACAAGTAGAGGACAGACAGACAGGTGGGGACAGACAGGTAGAGGACAGACAGGTGGAGACAGACAGGTAGAGGACAGACAGACAGGTGGGGACAGACAGGTAGAGGACAGACAGGTGGAGACAGACAGGTAGAGGACAGACAAGTAGAGGACAGACAGACAGGTGGAGACAGACAGGTAGAGGACAGACAGGTGGGGGGACAGACAGACAGGTAGAGGACAGACAGGTGGGGGGACAGACAGACAGGTGGAGACAGACAAGTAGAGGACAGGCAGACAGGCAGAGGACAGGCAGACAGGCAGAGGACATACAGACAGGTGGAGGACATACAGGTGGGGGGACAGGTAGCTATTGTATTATTTATATACACAGGTAGGCAGATGCGATAGAAAGCTTATTGGCTGTCTTCCAGGGGCTCCTCCCCCCTCTCATCCGTGTCGGCCAATCCCCTGTGAGGAGGGGCGGGCTCTGCGGGCTGGGGGGAGGGATGTGAGGAGGAGGCGGAGGAAGAAGAGGAGGAAGAGGAGGAGGACAGGGAGAGGGGGAGGTCTGGGGGTTGTTCAGTCTGTAGCCTCCCTCCCCCATCTGCCTCGCCTCCCATCAGCCCCTCCTCCGCCCGCCCCCCGCCCCCTCCTCCTGCTCCCCCACGGGACCCAGCGAACTGCAGGTGAGGCAGGAGGGCGGCTGGCGCCTCCTTCTCCCTCTCTCTCTCCCCCGCCGCCTCCCTCTCGCGGCGTTCAGCGTACAGCGGAGCCTCCAGGCCGAGGTAGGAGGCGCTGAGCTGCCGCAGGTCCAGCTCAAAGGGGCTGCCGCTGTGCTGCGCTTCTCCTCCCTGACCTCCCCCTCCTCCTGAGCCTCCTCCTCCCCTCTTACCCTTGCGGGGGTGGGAGGAGCCGGAGGCGGGGAGGCTGTCGGGGAGGAGAGACTGGATCTTTGGGAGCCAACGTTTCCGGACTCTGCGGGCGTTGGTGCACATGTCGGCCGCGATGACGTTCATCTCACTCTCCTTAAAGTTAGGAGCAAAGTTCTGACAGTACACTGAGGAGGAGGAGGGGAGGAAGGAGGAGGTGGGGGGGGGGGGGGGGGGGGGGAGGAGAGGAAGGAGGAGAGGAGTGAGGAGGAGGAGGAGGGGGGAGAAGGAGGAGGTGGGGGGGGGGGGGAGGAGAGGAAGGAGGAGAGGAGTGAGGAGGAGGAGGAGGGGGGAGAAGGAGGAGGTGGGGGGGGGGAGGAGAGGAGAGGAGAGGAAGGAGGAGAGGAGTGAGGAGGAGGAGGAGGGGGGAGAAGGAGGTGGGGGGAGAGGAGTGAGGAGGGGGGGGAGGAGTGATGAGGAGGAGGAGGGGGGAGAAGGAGGTGGGGGGGGGGAGTGAGGAGGAGGGGGGGAGGAGTGAGGAGGAGGGGGGGGGGAGTGATGAGGAGGAGGAGGGGGGAGAAGGAGGTGGGGGGGGGGAGGAGTGTGGAGGGGGGGGGGGGGGAGGAGAGGAGAGGAAGGAGGAGGAGGAGTGAGGAGGAGGGGGGGAGAGGAGTGTGGAGGAGGAGGGGAGGAAGGAGGAGGAGGAGTGAGGAGGAGGGGGGAGAGGAGTGTGGAGGAGGAGGGGAGGAAGGAGGAGGAGGAGTGAGGAGGAGGGGGGGAGAGGAGTGTGGAGGAGGAGGGGAGGAAGGAGGAGGAGGAGTGAGGAGGAGGGGGGAGAGGAGTGTGGAGGAAGAGGGGAGGAAGGAGGAGGAGGAGTGAGGAGGAGGGGGGAGAGGAGTGTGGAGGAAGAGGGGAGGAAGGAGGAGGAGGAGTGAGGAGGAGGGGGGAGAGGAGTGTGGAGGAAGAGGGGAGGAAGGAGGAGGAGGAGTGAGGAGGAGGGGGGAGAGGAGTGTGGAGGAAGAGGGGAGGAAGGAGGAGGAGGAGTGAGGAGGAGGGGGGAGAGGAGTGTGGAGGAGGAGGGGAGGAAGGAGGAGGAGGAGTGAGGAGGAGGGGGGAGAGGAGTGTGGAGGAGGGGGGAGAGGAGTGTGGAGGAAGAGGAGAGGAAGGAGGAGGAGGAGTGAGGAGGAGGGGGGAGAGGAGTGAGGAGGAGGGGGGAGAGGAGTGTGGAGGAAGAGGAGAGGAAGGAGGAGGAGGAGTGAGGAGGAGGGGGGAGAGGAGTGTGGAGGAGGAGGGGAGGAAGGAGGAGGAGGAGTGAGGAGGAGGGGGGAGAGGAGTGTGGAGGAAGAGGGGAGGAAGGAGGAGGAGGAGTGAGGAGGAGGGGGGAGAGGAGTGAGGAGGAGGGGGAGAGGAGTGTGGAGGAAGAGGAGAGGAAGGAGGAGGAGGAGTGAGGAGGAGGGGGGAGAGGAGTGTGGAGGAGGAGGGGAGGAAGGAGGAGGAGGAGTGAGGAGGAGGGGGGAGAGGAGTGTGGAGGAAGAGGGGAGGAAGGAGGAGGAGGAGTGAGGAGGAGGGGGGAGAGGAGTGAGGAGGGTTAGCTATACAGTAAAAAGACATAAATCCATGAGTCAGACTGTGTGTGTGTTTCTTTATGTGGTGTGTTCTTTATGTGTGTGTGTTCCTTATGTGTGTGTTTCTTATGTGTGTGTGTTTCTTATGTGTGTGTTTCTTTATGTGTGTGTTTCTTTATGTGTGTGTGTGTTTCCTTATGTGTGGTTTCTTTATGTGTGTGTGTTTCTTTATGTGTGTGTTTCTTTATGTGTGTGTTTCTTTATGTGTGTGTGTTTCTTTATGTGTGTGTGTGTGTTTCTTTATGTGTGTGTTTCTTTATGTGTGTGTTTCTTTATGTGTGTGTGTTTCTTTACGTGTGTGTGTTTCTTATGTGTGTGTGTGTTTCTTTACGTGTGTGTGTGTTCTTTATGTGTGTGTTTCTTTATGTGTGTGTGTGTGTGTGTTCTTTATGTGTGTGTGTTTCTTTATGTGTGTGTGTTCTTTATGTGTGTGTTTCTTTATGTGTGTGTGTTTCTTTATGTGTGTTTCTTTATGTGTGTGTTTCTTTATGTGTGTGTGTTTCTTTATGTGTGTGTTTCTTTATGTGTGTGTGTGTTTCTTATGTGTGTGTTTCTTTATGTGTGTGTGTGTTTCTTTATGTGTGTGTGTGTGTTTCTTTATGTGTGTGTGCGTCTCACGTTTCACGGTGTTTAACACTCGGTTGTCCAGCGGCTTTCGGCTCGGATCATTGGTGGAGGAGCGGATTCCTGTCCCACAGCTATTGGCCAGAGTGTTTCTATGGAAACCATAACAACCCAATCAGCAGCAGCTATACTGACCTTTACACCCCCCCCCCTCTGAATTATGTAAAGCAGCAGCCGGATCAGGAAGCTGCTCGCCGACTCTCAGAACTGGAGTAATTAACACGTGGCGTCTGCTGATGTCACACTGTCTGGGTGTGACACGCGGGTCGATGACGTCGCCTCTGTTTGGTTCATTTTAAAAACTGTTGTTTACAGGTGTTTACAGGAACACGCAGGTAGCTCAGTATTAAAACGTAAGAGGACTCCAGTGGCAACCTGTGAAACTCTGGTGAACTCGAGCGGGAAGCTTCTGGTCTACAATAAGAAGCCGATGCTGAAGTCCCTGAAACCTGCATTCTATTGAAAATCCAGCAGGGGGCGACTCTTCTGGTTGCAAAAAGAAGTCGGGCTCCATTAGAAATAATATTAAAATGTTTCTACTTGTCAGCTGATTTATTCCCTCAGTAAACACTTTCCTGATGAGTTTCTGGTCTCAGTCGCTAGTTTCAAGTCTTCTTCAACACAGCATGATGTTCATTTAGTAAATTATGGTCCCATTTAGAGGAACAGAGACCAGGAAGCAGGGGAGGCTTTAGGGCGGGGTTATCTATGATTGACAAGTCATTACCATGGTGACCTGTCAATCAGGCTAGAGGCGACTCGAACCCTCGGCACTGTGTAAATTTAACCAGCGCCGCTGAAAAAGCTTATCGGGAGTCGGCTGTTCACTTTCTCTGGTGAGCACATTTAGTTTTAGGTCTGTTGTTCGCTAGACAAACTTATCAGCCAGTTAAAATGACCGTTAACGTGAGTTACAGATGCACTTAGCTAAGCTAGCTAGCTAAGCAAGCTAGCTAGCTCCGCACACGGCCGTTTGCTCTGCCGTATCGTCACAAAACATGTTCACCAGCTCACCTGTCAAAGAACGTAGCCAGCAGTCTCCTGAGCAGCACCTTGTGTTGACCCCGGCACAGAGGTGACAGTTCATCAGTTGACCCCGTGTCATGAACACACCTGAACCTGAACGTACACACAAAACATCAGAGTATTACTCATCTCTCGGCCTCTCTCAGACAGTTTTGTGTTTTAGTGAACACATTAGTTACTTAAAGAACAGGGAAACAAGAGCTGTGTCTCGGTGTTCTGGTGTCCTACCTGCCACCAGCTCCACCTTCTCTCCCGGGTCGCCCTCGGTGTAGAGCGACGGGTGGCAGCGGTACCCGATTTGACTAATCAGGCTAGCAGGGAGGGCCATGTTGTCCCGACCAACCAGCACGCAGGGCCGGCGCTCGTTAGCCAGCGGGAGGGACAGCATCTCCATCTTTTCTTGGACTGGACCAATGAGAAACGGAGAGGCAGGGTGTTCAGCATGACGTCAAAAATATAAAACAAAGTTATGCTAATGCTACGAAAGTCTAATTTATACTTCTGGGTTTATGTAAAATGCAACCACACACACAAGAACGGCGCTTGGTTGGCTTGGTAGCATCGCATTTCCTCCGAGCTTCCAGGCTCCGTGCTTCTAAGTCTGTTTTACTAGCGGCCAAACAAGCGGCTGTAACACAGTGGATACCTTCTTTTGAGCGCCACAACCCCCGTGAAATGAGTAAGTTTGATCTGATTTGAAAAGTCTAGAATAGCCACGGTTATTATTTTATCCCCATTCAGGTTAGCATAGGGCTAACCCGGAAGTTAACTGGCTCGGCCAGTAAAGGTCTATTCACTGGAAGCTAGAACGCTACCGCCAGTTAGCATTTTGGGGGTGTAACTGCAGAGCAATTCAGACACCAACGCACAAGTAAAAATACGTGGCTACATGAGTCGCTAACTAATCAAATGGAGCTGGCTCTGCTCTTAGTTTGCAAGTGAGGACTGCAAATTGCAGCTTCAAAGACATCAATTTACCTCGGAAGTCGGAAGTTAGAGCTGGGAATGATGCCACACTCCAGTTCTAGTTACAAGTTGGAAAACCTTGCGCGGCCAGTCGTTTACAACTAGCCAGGTTAGCCATCGTTACCAGCGGCAGTTGTTAAAAAAATATTACACGGTATTTACGCATACTAAGCAGCAACATGTCCACAAATAGCAGTTGGACAGCACTTTGTGTAAAATTTGAGACACAAGTACACAGAAGAGCTAAGAAACAGTGTAAACTACACTAACTGTTGATACACGGAGAAGCCATCTTGTATCAAGATGTCGGGGGTAGAGCGGTTCTCCCGACTTTTCTCCCGACTTTTCTCCCATTTGGTTCACTTTGAAACTCCACAAGTAAAGAAGAAGATGTGGCGAGGGTACAGTACCCGGGATGTACCCATCGGGACAGCACGTGTGTTGAAATGGTTGCTTTTGTTGGAGACAGTACCACGGGGTATCCTGACGAGCGGACAATAAGCCTGACTTTACCGCAGAACTTTTCCCAGGAACCAGAACCATTCTGTGAACTTACCTGCGTTTTCACCACAGGAACTAGGCACCACATTTTGTTCCTATGCCAAAGCTTCTGAATCTCTTTTGCTCTTGTTAGACAGCTGATGGTGTAGAGTCATACAGGACTCGAGGGGAGAGAGAGGGGGACAACATGGAACTAAAGGGACTTTTTGGGGGTAAAATACAGACCCCAGAACGTAATTTAGACCCTGATCCCTGAAGTGGAAACGGGTTCCTCCAAAGGTCCCTAGTTCTGGGGTAAAGTTCCTGCAGTTGAAACGTGGCGACGAGGGAGCTCATGAATCATTATGGATCACATGCATGTTTCTGGCCACCAAAACCTTCCCTGGTCCGGGGGATAGGATTTCTGAGGGGCCTGGAGCTATCAGGACGGAACATCATTGGTCAAACACAAACCTCTCCTTGACTCCAGTATCCATATAAGGAAGAAGGAGTTTTATTTTATTAACATTAAAATGTTCTGTAGATGGCTTCCTGACACATTTTTAAATAAGAAACTGGAGTAATTTGCTAAATCTTCACGGTTCTTTAGATGTTGCTCAAACACAGACGGTAATGTGTGAAAGGGGCTTTTAGTTCCTAGTTTCCTGAAACTATTTGTACAGCAGGAGCAGGTGTTTTAATGTGTGTAAATGTTTCCAATTCTTCTGGATCTCCAAACATCACCAGACTGACCCAGTTTGTTCTCTAAACCGTCTCTGAGCCTTTGAATCTGTCCCCGGATCAAATCTGGGTTTATTGACAGATCACCACTGAGATTAGTTTTGTGCTCACTTTGTAGTTTTGTGTTTAATGAACTGATGACGAGCACAGCTCGATGGGATTGGCCCATGATGTAACTTACTGTAGGGGTTTCCGGGATGTCCATAGATGTGTTGGTATAGTCCAGGGTGCACGGCGTTCCCGTAGTAATCCTCCTCCAGCTCCTCCTCGGTGTGGGGATGAGAGGGAGGGGAGTCTGTGGGAAGGCTGGAGCCTCCTGGACTGGACCGCCCCCCCGCCTGCCAGCAGGTAGGACTGCAGCCCCGACACCAAGCTTCCACCTGAGCCCAGGTAACACAATGCGCTGCTCCTGGAGGACTGGAGGTCCCCTACAATGTCCACTCTGAGGACAGAACAACAAGGACAAGTTGGACCAGGAGGAGACAGATGATGCCTGCTGCTTTAGATGTTTGATTTTATGTCAGAGGTCTAAGTTAGAGGTCTTCACAGGTCCTAGATACGGAGCCCAGACCCGGGACCAGAGTCAGTCTAGGTCCAGATTATGTTCAGTCAAAGACTGGAGTATAGCTGAAATTAAATGAAGTGCTGTCCAACCATGTCTACATGACCAGATGTAGTCCATGACCAGAAGAACATGTTCTTACGTGTTTGTCAGCATGTATGGTCATAAATCTTCAGTGGCACGTGAACCCTCACTGACACCGATGACAATTTACTCAAAAGCATAAAAGTATCATTTGGGTTTCTAGCGGTTCTGAATGGCCAAATCTAATTATCCTTAGTTAGTCTGACTGTCCTCAGGTCTCTCTCAAATCAGGTTTCCCTTTTTCTAAAATTAATTTATGCACTTCAGATGTGGGTCATTTTTCCACAGGTCCTTTTTGAATTAGGTTTCTTTTTTTAACTGTTGAATTTGTGGTCACTATGGAGGAGGAGGAACAACCTGTTAACGAATGAGTCCCTGTTTTGTCTCTATTGCTGACACGATCACGAGCACGATTCACATTTCAGACCACGGTTTTGTGCTTTTCTGCTGAGTTAAAGTTGGAGCGTGGTCACAAACCAAGAACTGTAGCAGAGGCTGGCAAATGTGACCTATCATCATCGTTTCCTGCAAAATGATTTCACATGTCAGCAAACTCAATACCGAGCTCGCCAAATTCGGACTTCTGTACTTTAAAGCTCGGACTTGGCAAGTTCGGCTCGGGAGTACGGACTCCCAAGAACGGAAGCAGCAGCGGACTTGATGACGGTGCATTCTGGGATATCTGGCTATCCGAAGTCCACACAAGTCACCACCGAAGCAGGCTCGGTAAAACGGGCGGAGCGAGAACACACCCGGGTTTTGACTGTACTAGATGCGGACTTGTGAATTGGAACAGTACTTTGGCTGCGACTGAGGATGTTTCACAAGAACAGACAAGAACGCAGACTGAGGAACAGCACAGGATCCAGATCTCCTTTACCAAAGCAGTGTTGTGGTCGAACATAAAGGAAATCTTCTACTAGAAACACATGGAGGATGATGCAAATCCCTGAGACACAGGCCGCTGCATCCCGTTCAACTTTAAGCGCTGAAATCAAGGTAAGTTGGTTTCACTATGCAGGGTTAGGGTTAGGCCCGCCAAGACCTGGAGGGACTGTTTAATGATTCAGCTATAATTCTAAAGTTTAAAACATCAGATCTACCTTTTTTGCAGTTTTCAATTATTCCCACAAAAAAAACTTTCACAATCTTTTAGAACTGCTGCTGCAAAATCATTCGTTCACTAAAAAGGTCCTGGAGGGCCTGGGAAATGAGCGGAGAGGATGAATGACACAAGGTCCTCTCCAGGCCTGAACAAGGAATGTTGTGATTACATGGTCAGCATCCCAAAGGCTGGGGGCGGCATTATTTCATTCACACTGAAGCATGTGTGATTTTCCTCTCATTAATGCGTTTGTTCTTGTGAATTACTGGATCATTTCAAAAGATCTGGGCCTTGAAAAAGGTTTTCAAACTAGCTGGTTAACACATGCTGAAGGGGGTCAAACGTAGACATAGATCTGAAGTGAACTCCTGTTTGTCCTCACCTGGCCTCCTCTCCTGCTGCTGCTCCTCCTCCTCCGTTCTCCTCAGCAGGAGGAGTGTCGGCTCGCTCCTGTTTGATCCGGCTGACGGCCAGCAGCAGCTCCTCTGGGCTCAGGGACGGCTGGTCTGGACTGGCCTGCTGCAGCTGGGGGCCGCTGTGCTGCTGCTGCTGCTGGGCCGTCGGGGTGTCGAAACCCCCGAGCTCGTCTGCTGAGGTTGTCTGTAACACATCATAGTGTTTAAATAAAATTAAAAAGAGACGCTAATATACTGGAGAGCACTGAAACGTAGAACACACAGAATTCACATGTTCCTGTGTGGCCCGGAGAAAACTCTGACAGCAGCCTCAAATTTAAAGTGTGTTTAGCTGCAGTTCCTCTAATGGCCACTAGATGTCGCTGAAATCAGACTGGAGTTCAGCTCTCAGCAGATCACTGAGCTTCTTCTACGGTCAGTCAGAGTTTTACAATCAGTGCAGTTACTTTTACTTTTTACCAAACTGTCTTAATTGCACAAACTTGCGGCGTGTTGTGCTCGTTTCAACCTGACGAATGCTACCTTTGCTCGTACGAAAGAGAAAATACTAAACACAAGATGTTCTTTAAAACCAGATCTATGATTTCAGGATTTCCAGGCGTCTCAGCCTGTTTTTGATCAGCATGGTTACTGAATTCATCCCAGAAACTGAGAGTTTTCTCTACACCCTAATCTTTGGCTTCTTTATCAAAGAAGCAGATATTTTCTAACACAGTTGTTCTGATGATTCAACAGAAGAGAACGTGAGAACGTGACGCCACTTTTACTGCAGCGACACCGGATTCCACATAACACACCTGAGAGTCGCAGCACAGAGGCGAAGAGGAGGAGGAGGCCTTCATCATCATCAGCTCCATGCCTCGCTCCACGATGTTCTGGATCTGCAGGTACCCGGCGGTGTACATGAGCACCAGCTGTTCGCTGGCGGCCATGCTGAGGCGGCCCGTGTAACAGAAGGACAGAATCTGCTGGAAACACGTCGGCGTCACCGAGGACGGCAGCTCGAACACCGCCTGGGAGGACGAGGAAGAGGACGAAGAGGAAGAGTCAGCTGCAGAGCTGAACAGGTCTCTGAAGTACAGCGAGGAGGCGGCGAGGACGGCCCGGTGCGCCTTGAAGGCCTGACCCTGCACCAGGATGGAGACGTCGCAGTAGTGACCAAGCAGGCGCTGCTCGTTCAGGCTTCCCAGCACGCTGCTGCCGAAGTCCGGGATCTCCACCTGCAGCAGCCCCTCTGACATGTTGGACGCCGTCGGTCCAGAGGAGGACGGGACAGGAAGCGACTGAGGGTTCAGACCAGCCGGTGATCCTGACCAGCCAGAGTTCAGAGCGTTTAAGTGTCAGGGATCCTGCAGATATCGCCTCCAAAACGTTTCAGATCCATGTCGTTGTGGAGGAAACAGGGATGTCAGAGGTCAGAGCAGGGGGAGGCAGAGAGAGAGGAGGTGGTGTTGAGTCAGAGCAGGAGGAGGAGACTGAAGATCATCAGGATGGAGGTCAGCGCGGCACAGTGACACAGCTGGAACAAGAGGAGGGAGGAGAGAGGAGGAGACAGGAGGGAGGAGAGTGGAGGAGAGAGGAGAGAGGAG
>NW_024044459.1:38198836-38233336 GCF_014851395.1 Micropterus salmoides | reverse complement strand
ACCATCACCAGATCACTATCATCTTCATAACCACAGCACCATCATTATCATCACCATCACCAATACCATCACCACCATCATCATCATCATCACTATCACATCACCACCATCACCAGATCACTATCATCTTCATAACCACAGCACCATCATTATCATCACCATCACCAATACCTTCACCACCACCATCATCATCATCACTATCACATTACCACCATCACCAGATCACTATCATCTTCATAACCACAGCACCATCATTATCATCACCATCACCAATACCTTCACCACCACCATCATCATCATCACTATCACATTACCACCATCACCAGATCACTATCATCTTCATAACCACAGCACCATCATTATCATCACCATCACCAATACCTTCACCACCACCATCATCATCACTATCACATCACCACCATCACCAGATCACTATCATCTTCATAACCACAGCACCATCATTATCATCACCATCACCAATACCTTCACCACCACCATCATCATCATCACTATCACATCACCACCATCACCAGATCACTATCATCTTCATAACCACAGCACCATCATTATCATCACCATCACCAATACCATCACCACCATCATCATCACTATCACATCACCTCCATCACCAGATCACTATCATCTTCATAACCACAGCACCATCATTATCATCACCAATACCATCATCACCATCATCACTATCACATCACCACCATCACCAGATCACTATCATCTTCATAACCACAGCACCATCATTATCATCACCATCACCAATACCATCACCACCATCATCATCACTATCACATCACCACCATCACCAGATCACTATCATCTTCATAACCACAGCACCATCATTATCATCACCATCACCAATACCTTCACCACCACCATCATCATCATCACTATCACATTACCACCATCACCAGATCACTATCATCTTCATAACCACAGCACCATCATTATCATCACCATCACCAATACCTTCACCACCACCATCATCATCACTATCACATCACCACCATCACCAGATCACTATCATCTTCATAACCACAGCACCATCATTATCATCACCATCACCAATACCTTCACCACCACCATCATCATCATCACTATCACATCACCACCATCACCAGATCACTATCATCTTCATAACCACAGCACCATCATTATCATCACCATCACCAATACCATCACCACCATCATCATCACTATCACATCACCTCCATCACCAGATCACTATCATCTTCATAACCACAGCACCATCATTATCATCACCAATACCATCATCACCATCATCATTAAACCATCGCCACCGCCATCACCATCATCACCAATACTATCACCACCATCATCATCATCATCACTATCACATTACCACCATCACCACATCGCTATCATCTTCATAACCACAGCACCATCATTATCATCACCATCACCAATACCATCATCACCATCATCATTAAACCATCACCACCGCCATCACCATCATCACTATCACATTACCACCATCACCACCGCCATCACCACATCACTTTCATCTCCATTACCACAGCACCATCACTATAATCACCATCATCAGCACTATCACATCACCACTGTCACCACTATCATCGCCACCACCACCATCCTCACCGTCATCAATATCACCATTACCGAATTACCAATACCATAACCACCATAATCACATCACTACACCACCACATCACCATCATCACTACCATCATCACACCACCATTAATACAGCACCATCACTATCTTCACCATCACCAATACCATAATCACTATCACCATCACCACTACCACCACCACTACCACCATCGTAACCATCATCACTAAACCATAGCCAACTTTGATATCACCATCATCACCATTATAGCAGCACCATCACTATCATCACCATCACCACACCACCACATCAGCATCATCTCCATCGTCACCATTACTACCATCACCACCGCCATCATCACATCACCGCATCAGCATCATCTCCATTGTCATCACCATCATGACCACGATCACCACCATCACCATTAATGCAGCACCATCACTATCTTCACCATCACCAATACCATCACCACCATCATCACTATCACCATTGTCTCCATTGTCACTGCTATCATCCCCATCATCAAATCACCATGACCACATCACCATCATCACTATTGTCACCATTACCACATCACCATCATCAGCATCATGACCATCACCATCATCACATCACTACACCACCACATATGCATCATCACCATCGTCACCATCATGACCATCACCATCATCACCATTATCACAGCACCATCACTATCTTCACCATCAACAATACCATCACCACCATCATCACTATCACCATCACCACATCACTTTCATCTCCATTACCACAGCACCATCATTATGATCACCATCATCATCACCCTCACCAATACCATCACCTCCACATCATCAGTATCACCATCATCACCATTGATACACCACCACGTAACCCTCATCGCCATCATCACCAATACCACCATCACTACATCACCATAATCATCTCCATAATCACTGTCACCATCATCACCATCACTACAATCACACTACAATCACAATCATCACCAGTCAAGTAAAGTCAAGTACAGTCCAAGATTCCAGTACACTATAGTGCAGTATAGTAGAATGCAGATCAGTAGAGTCCAGTAAAGCAGAGTACAGTACAGTTCAGCAGAGTCCAGTACAGTAATGTATAGTCCAGTACAGTAGAGTACATTTCAGTAGAGTCCAGTAATGTATAGTCCAGTACAGTAGAGTGTCGTACAGTCCAGTAGTCTAGTACAGTATAGTTCAGTACAGTAGAGTGCAGTACAGTCCAGTACAGTAGAATGCAGATCAGTAGAGTCCAGTATAGTCGAGTGCAGTACAGTTTAGTAGAGTCCAGTTCAGTATAGTGCAGTACAGTTCAGTAGAGTCCAGTTCAGTAGAGTGCAGTACAGTTCAGTAGAGTGCAGTACAGTATAGTGCAGTACAGTAGAATGCAGATCCGGAGAGTCCAGTACAGTAGAGTGCAGTACAGTTCAGTAGAGTGCAGTACAGTTCAGTAGAGTGCAGTACAGTTCAGTAGAGTCCAGTTCAGTATAGTGCAGTACAGTTCAGTAGAGTCCAGTTCAGTAGAGTGCAGTACAGTTCAGTAGAGTGCAGTACAGTTCAGTAGAGTGCAGTACAGTTCAGTAGAGTGCAGTACAGTATAGTGCAGTACAGTTCAGTAGAGTCCAGTTCAGTATAGTGCAGTACAGTAGAATGCAGATCCGGAGAGTCCAGTACAGTAGAGTGCAGTACAGTTCAGTAGAGTCCAGTTCAGTATAGTGCAGTACAGTTCAGTAGAGTCCAGTACAGTGGATTCTAGTACAGTCCAGTATAGAAGAGTCCAGTCCAGTCCAGTCTAGTACAGTAGAGTCCGGTACAGTAGAGTCCAGCACAGTACAGTCTAGTACAGTAGAGTCCAGTCCTGTCCAGTCTAGTACAGTATAGTCCGGTACAGTAGAGTCCAGTACAGTACAGTAGAGTCCGGTACAGTACAGTCTAGTACAGTAGAGTCCAGCACAGTACAGTCTAGTACAGTCCAGTACAGTCCAGTAGAGGTGAGTTGAGCCTGCCTCAGAGTTCAGCTCAGTTCAGCGTTATTGTTGTTTACAGTGCAGCTGCAGCAGAGAGACAGACAGTCTGAGCAGACAGACAGCTCAGAGAGACAGACAGGCAGCAGGGAGACAACAGTGTAACCATACAGACAGACAGGTAGAGACGGACAGCTGTTTTAAAAGAAGAAACAGAAACAGTTTCAGACAGTTAGAGGAGGATGGATGCGAGACAAGCAGACAGACAGGTAGCCAGAGAGACAGACAGCTCCTCACCTCCTCTCTGCTCCTCTTCCTCCACTGCTTCTCCTCCATGCAGCGGGCAGGACGGCTGGCTGGGAGAGGTTTTCTTCTTCTCCTCCTCCGCTCAGTCAACGCATCGTCTGGTGTGTCACAGGAGGGAGGGGGGGGAGGGGGGCAGAGACACAGCAGACAGCCGAGGAGGAGGAGGAGGTGGAGGTGGAGGGAGGAAGAGGAGGAGTCATCTGAGGACAGCGAGGGAGCTAATGCGGCTAACTGCCCTGCAGAGGACGAGAGAGGGAGAGAGAGAGAGGGCGAGAGACATAGAGGCAGAGTGTAGAGTGAGGGGCGGGCGAGCAAGCATGCATTACACTGCTTATCCACTACAGAGCATTAAAGACACACAAATACAGAAATACACACTAAAGACACACGTGTACACTGTCTCACACACACACACACACACACTCAGAGGCTGTGTGTGTGTGTGTGTGTGTGTGTGTGTGCATGTGTGGCATGACTTGGCCAAATGCACAGCGCTGCATTGCAGTGCTGAGGCTGAGTTGGCATGCCGAGTACATAGCGTGCATACTGCGACTGTGTGCCAGGCTGACACACACACACACACACACACACACACACACTGAAACACACACACACACTGAAACACACACACACTGAAACACACACACTGAAACACACACACACACACACTGAAACACACACACACACACACACTGAAACAGCAGCAGCTTTTTGCAGCCTCAGCTTCCACCATCATAGTTCAGAATAGTTTCTAACATGAGAGACAGACAGAGAGAGAGACAGTCTGTCCCTAAGTCTAACTGTCTGTCTGTCACAGGCGTGGTGTCTGTATTTAAAGTTCTCCATCCAGTATTAAAGAGAGAGACAGGTGGAGGTGCTGATGTTGAATAAGGACTTGTGTGTGCTGCATGTGAGTGTTTGATGATTGTGTGTGTGTGGGTGTAAAAGTGTCCATTTGACAATAAGAAAATAATTTAAATTGCTGCATTATTGTTGAGGGCACACGCTAATGTTAGCGTTATCTTAAGCTAATGCTAATGGCTCTAACTGGGAGGGTGAACAGTTTTGCTCTAACCTTATTGCAACTCTTCTTGATACTAACCGCCGGGGGCATAAACTCTGTCCTTCACCCATGGCTCGACAAGTCTAGTCTTGTCCCAACCAACCCCGCAGCATGAAGTTATTATTTCTCTAGATGAATGGTGAAAAGGCTTTGACTGCGTTGAGTGGGACTACCTAAACGTAGTGTTAAAGACATCTTTGAAGGTTCTCAGTCATCCTGGTCACAGTTCTCCATGGAAGAGTTAAAACCGCAGGCAGCTGGTTTGAAGACACTGGAATATGTTTCATCCAATCAGCTTATTCAGTTCTGACGGACTGACAGGGAGTCCCAGCTATTTAACCTGTGTGGGTTTGTTATCAAGGTGATGGATACCGCTTGGTTCGTTAGTGCTCCTGGTTGTACAATGGTGTCTCTATTCTGGTGGTGAAAGAGGCCATTTACACCAGAATAGAGAGACCATCTCTGAACAAAGGAGGAGGTTTGCGACACCACTTATCCACCACCCGTCCTTTCATCTCTTCCCAGCGGACTGAAGAAACATTCACATCTGGCCTCATGTGACGATGCCAACAACAGTCGTTTAGACTCTGCCTTAGGTGACTCCAGCGACTGTGGTTACAGCAGCCAGGAGCACTGACGAACCAAGTGGTATCTATCACGTGGATAACGACCCCGCAGAGGTTTAATAGCTTGGACTCACTGCCAGACAGCCAGAACTGAAAAAGCCTCTAGGATGAGAGACAAAACATCTTCAACCAAGTCCAGTTGCCTTTGATTTTAAGCTCCCTTTGTTAAAGATACTTTTTCACATGGACTAAAACCGCCTAAAGCCTCTGTTCACACCACTATGACCTCCAACAAGGACACGACTGCTGTCACTCTACGCTCCCATGAAAGAAATCAGTGAGAAGGAGAGAAATGACCCACAAGGTGTCACTCTACGCAGATGATTTATTCCTTTAACCTCTTAACATTCCAACGGCCCGCCTCATAGCAACTTAATCCACCGATCGATTATAATCCAACAAAAACGGTCTTGTTACGTTGTCAAAGGTCCAGACGATCCAATCCAGTAAAAACATTTAGTCCAAAACACATTATTCCATCAGTAAATCCCCAGGGACAGCTAATTTGCCCCAATAAGAGCTCACATGTACCTTTCACAGCCTTCAATAGCCAACGAGAGCCTGTGCTGTAAGGAAGGGCCAGCCAATTGCAAGCAATTGTGCCAATGACTGGCACTTCGTGTTGCCAATAAAATTCTGCAAATTACAATATACAGCTTTGAGTAGGAAGTTCATGATCTACCATCAAAAAATCACATCTGCGTCGAGCTACTGGCTAAGACGGAATGATGCAGCAGCAGCCGTGTGCCGCTATGGGGCGGTGCCGTTTTAGAAAAAATACGCTGACATACACTCAGAAAAACCTGTGGAAAATAGTCATTTTTCATGGTATTGGTATGAAATTTAAACTATGATTAGTTAAGGCTTTATGCTGTGACCCTACAGTGTTTCCCAGCTGTAGTTGTCTGCATGCATTTGTTAGCAAGCATTTTCAAGCGGAAATGAAAAATATATTAGTTTTCGTGTGTTTAAACTTATATTTATCAATTCCAGTAGCACTTACAATCATTCTGACTTTTGGGTTAGCCACTCCAGAGTGTTTCTTTCAGAGAAGCCCAAAACCAGCCATTTACTCCAGATGGTTCAAGAACCACGTTCAGTTTACTTTGGATCTGCCTTGAATAGGCGTTTTGCATGGATTTTACAGGACTGTTAAGAGGTTAAACCTCAAACCCAGAAAGCTCCTCACTCACTAGAAGTATTCAAAGTGCTTTACATATCTGGGGATATGTGCAACAAGACCATTTACAGCACTCCATAAACATAACTTTACCTGACTTCTAGACCATACCAAGACAGACGTGACCCGGTGGTCGAATCTCTAAATTTCTTTAGCAGTGTGTGCTACCAAGATCCCTATACTTGTTCCAAATAATCCTGCTCACCCATCTTACCCACTATTACTGGGCTGCAAACAAATCTACTTGGACACTCACAGAGATACCGGGCAGACTTCCGACACCACTGTGTCACTCCTGACCTCTCCACTACCTCTAAACCTGGGTACTCATGTTAAAAATCCCAATGTTAAAACTTCCCTTAGAATCTGGAACTAATTCAGAAGAAACTTTTTCTCTGACGACACTTGATCACCTTTTCTTACCACCACAAAAAGACTCAGCGTTTATGTTACGGCAAAGAGGTTGGTTTATTGATAAGAATTTTACTGCATTTGACCGCAAATGCAACAATAACAATATTCCCAGCTCATTCTTTTTTAGATACCGCAAGTCTGGAGTTTTGCTAAAAAGCATAAAGCAAAAGCAAAAGAGGACGCTGTAGAGGAACTACTGGAACAGATTTGGGAAGACAGTAAGGCGGTTCATCCCTCAGCCCTCTGTATAAGATACAGGCCCAACCCTAATCTCCACCCTAAAGCCTAAACCCTGGACACAGAGACGTAAGCCTGATTTATACTTCCCTGTCAAGTGTATGCCATAGACTACGTGTAGCCCAGTATCCTAAGCCATCCCCTATGCCGTAGCATGACATGCACCTCCCCAAAAAATTTAACTACATGTTGTGGCAACACAGACAGGAAGAACTGTGACTGGTCGACTTGGTAGCATCTCATTTCCTACGAGGTCCCGGGAAGAGCTCCGTGCTTTGAAGACAGTTTTACTAGTCAGCCAAACCAGTGGCTGTCAAATGCCAGAAAAAATGTTTTGAGTTCATAAACCCCGCAATTCAGTTCAGTGGAGGGCTAAACCGGAAGTTAGCCAAGTCAGCTGGCAGAAATCAACACAAACAAACTTATAGTTCCACCGCCAACTAGTGTTTTGGTGGTGTAATTGCAGAGCGATGCAGACAAAACGCATGTTGTTGCTAAAGTAACCGCTACAGCTACAGCTAGGCGAGCATTTTACACCGCGTGTTACATAGTGACACAGATAGGTTAGAAAGTAAATGCTGGACTACAATCCAGCTGTTTTCAGGCAGGTCAGGAGCAGTGTTGAGATGGGAATGCTCAGCAAGTCGGAGCTCAGGACTCGGATCGACGACATGTCTTTTAAAAAACATAGAACCCGAGTTGGATGCGTTTCATTTGCCACACAACAGGACAAGTCAAGGCAACATTGACCCAGCTAATCTTAGAAGCCCCAGTTGATAAACAACACATTACGTGGTATTTCATACATTACAGGCTTGTAGCAACACACCTACAGGCAACGCTAAGACGCTAAAAGTGCTAAAAAAAACCCCACAGCTTTTTAGGGGTCTAAGCCCGAGTGGGGATGGGAACCTGCAATGTCTTGCATTTGACAACCAGTGGAGTTGTGAACCCTTTTGTAATCCTTATGTTTTTATTTATTTTTTTATTCTTGCGCCACTAAAAGTGATACTGCGGCCTAAACGGTCGGCAAGTCCGATGGGCGCCAAACTTGGCACGGACCATCTCTGGACAAAGCTGATACAAGCTTGCGCTCCCCAGATTGATACGCAAAAAGATTTCCCAATTATAAGCTAACAAAAAAGCAAAAAGCAAAAAAACGCTAAAAACAGGAAGTGATGTCATATCTTAGGTTTGGAATGACTGAAGTTTGTGCACTAATGGGGCTTGCTGAGTGCATATGCAATGTTTGGTGGTGCTGTGTAACATCAATTATCTGTTCCTCTATAACCACATGTTGCATCGACATGAAACCTGAGCCGAATTGTTCAGGATGGTCTCCTTACTCCAGGGACCCTCCAGGGCTGTTATTGCAAATTAAAGACGTCAAAAAAATCCCATTGACATACATGAATTTTTAAATCTCCATAATCACAAGTCGGATTGATACCAAATTTGCCTCTTTTGTTCCACATGGGCCCCTGATGACGCCTGAAAAATTTGGTGCAGTTCAACCTAAAGGTGCTGCTATAATTGAAGCTGAAATACCGTGGGAAAATCCTATTTGAATGGGATTTAGAACCAAAGGACATTTTCGTAATGTCTTGCGTGCTATTGGCACCTGCCCAGCGACTGCAAATGGGAATTAGCTTTTAGCTATATCTACTACAGCACATATATTGGGCATTGTCCCTGTTAAATAAATACATTTTACTGACAGTCAATGTTTGCGGCCGCCTTGCTTTCTGAACTCATCGTCCTCTGAGTTCAGCCGAGTTTAAGAGCAGGAACTTCTGTTTCATTTGTCACCTCCGATCTCGGAAATATAATAATGTTCAATAATGCGGAAAATGTTATTGGGGCTCGTTCACTTTGCAAACCTCTAACATGTACAAGATGTATAACTCAATAAGGGAGAGGGAAAAGGGCAAAAAGCATAATATGACCTCTTTGTACAACCTGAAAACATTTTGATGTCACCTGTTAAACAGTCACATTGAGGTGTTTTCAGGATGTTGAAAGAGCTCATATTATGCTTTTACCCCCTCTCCTTTATTGAGTTCTACACCTTTTCAGGCTGAAAAGAGGAGCTGCAGCAATGTAAACCTGCTCTGGTACAAACACCTGAATAAGATGAGGAACCTGAACATGAGCAGAATATACGACCTCTTTATTATAAAGTTGAGTACAGTAGATCCACAGTATTACTAACCATGTTATGAATGTCTGTTCTTCTTCATGTGGCCGAGGAGTTTGAAGGAAGAGCAGCATGATGAACACACAGAAATGAAGTAGTGACTCGTGACAGGGTAATTTAATGATCAAATTTTATTCAACCCAACACTGGTAACAGCGGCTCGCCCACAACTCACAACACTTCTTATTAATGTTCACATTTAATAAAAAAAATAAAAACATTTTCACACACGAGGGAGTTTCCTTTTACTCAAATTTAGTAAAACTGAGCTGTTTGCAGTTTCCAATGACGCTCGTTTAATCTGAACATTTAAAATATCGTTAACAGAACGCCTTTAAACGTCCCACCCTGCACATATCTGGGTTTTTAAAGGACCCTTCTTGATCAGGTATCAGCTGATGTTTCATTATCAGGTTTTTTAAATTCAGTATCTGTCCAGATCCATCAGGACGGCTCCGTGTCTCACAGTTTAATTAAAGAAGAACAAACACACCTGCACACAGAGGAGGAGGCGGGGCCTGAGAGGACAGGTGAGTCTACCGTCAGCAGGTTAAACATTTGGCACAAAGTGAACACAGCAGAACCGGTACAGGTCTGGTCCATGTCAGGCTCAGCGTCCTGCTGGTCCATCATGTCCACGTCCCTCCTGTGGAGTTCAGGGACAGTCCAGGTCTGAACACAGACCTGCTCACGGGACACAGTTTGAGTTTCAAATGTAAAAATAAATAAATCCAGACCTTTAGCGTCCGGTTTAAATAAAACAAATGCAGACCAGGTTCCACATCTGAGCCACTAAAATCCACAAATCCAGTCCAGAGTGATCCGGTTCAGGGCTTGGTACGGGGAGCACCTTTAATATTTACTCTGGACACGCCGACACTTCTGATAACATTTATTGAAAGACGACGACTGTTCTCGCCGACAGGAAGGCAGTTTGTGCTCGAAGATCCTCCTGCAGCCAAGTTCTCTTTTTCACAGGTTAGAAATCCAACCAACCAGCTGGCCTCAAACTAAACGACAGCTGATCGGGCAGACGTTCTAAATCTAGTCTGGCGGACTGGACGGCGTCTGCAGGGCCTCCTGTGACCTCACGCAGCTGAACACGGGACGCCATTAATGTAGTTTAGAAACCAGCAGCAGCCGGCTGAAAAGGCTGAACCACCACAAAGATCCGCTTCATACGCCCCTACCAGACCTGGACCTGACTGGAACTCGAGCTGGTCCTGGATAAAGCGGTCTGGTCCTGGTCTGGGTCACACATGGAGGCGGGAGTGGCGGAGTTTCCACCTTCTGGATCGGACTTTGAAGAAGAAGAAGAGGAGCATGAGGAAGAGGCAGGAGGAGACGTAGAGGACCACACACAGACTCATGTCCACGCTGTTAAAACCCAGACCCAGAATCCAGACACCTCCTCCTCCTGCTGCTCCACCTCCTCCCCCCACACCCAGAACCTCCTCCCTCTCCTCCCCCCTCAGAGCGTGGGGTCCCGGTCGAGGCTCCGGCTTCTCCTCGGCTTTCCTCTCCGGCTCCTTCTTCTCTTTCTCTCCTCCTCGGTGCTCCTCCTGAGGCGGGCCGGTCTGTACTGGATCAGGATCAGGAGGAGATTCGGGGAGTCGCGGGGGAGTCAGGGAGTATTTGGGAGACAGATTGGAGGCGCCGTAGTGATGTCGGAGGAAGAGGACGACGTTGTCGTGGTTCCAGACGTGGACGCCATTTTTCTCCTCATGGCAGGAGGAGCAGAGGGAGGGGCTCGGCCACGGAGCTTTAGGGAAGAGGGGGTCGTCACTCAGAGAACCTGGAGAGGAGGAGGAGGAAGGGGGGAGAGAGAGAGCGAGAGAGGAAGGAGAGAGAGTGAGCAGAGGAAGGAGGAAGAGAGAGGAGGAGGAGGAAGGAGGAAGGGGAGAGACAGAGAGAGAGGAAGCAGAGGAAGGAGGAAGAGAGAGGAGGAGGAGGAAGGAGGAAGGGGAGAGACAGAGAGAGAGGAAGCAGAGGAAGGAGGAAGAGAGAGGAGGAAGGAGGAAGGAGAGAGAGCGAGCAGAGGAGAGAGCGAGCAAAGGAAGGAGGAAGAGAGAGGAGGAAGAAGGAGAGAGAGAGCGAGCAGAGGAAGAGAAGGAAGAGAGAGAGAGGAGGAAGGAGAGAGAGCGAGCAGAGGAAGGAGGAAGAGAGAGGAGGAAGGAGAGAGAGAGCGAGCAGAGGAAGGGGGAAGAGAGAGGAGGAAGGAGAGAGAGAGCGAGCAGAGGAAGGAGGAAGAGAGGAGGAAGGAGAGAGAGCGAGCAGAGGAAGGGGGAAGAGAGAGGAGGAAGGAGAGCGAGACAGAGGAGAGAGTGAGAGAGAGCGAGCAGAGGAAGGGGGAGAGAGAGAGAGCGAGAGAGAGAGAGAGAGGAAAATAAAGTGTGAAACCAAAGTTACTCCTGTGACTGTGGGTCTGTCATCGCGCTCTGAGTTTTAGAACTACACTTCCCATAATGCTTTGGGGCTGTAAACAGGAAGTACAATGTTAGCATATTGTTTAATGAATCAGCAGGAGAGTCGTGACCTCTGACCTACAGATGGACTCTGTTTGTACCTGCCAGTCTGTAGTTGACCCTGTTGTGCTGGTTCCACAGCCAGAGGACCTGGTCCTCTCTGGTCCGGACTTTCTCCATGCTGGCCGCCGCCGCCTGTTCGAAGTGTCGGCCGCACTGCTCGCAGCCGAAGAACGTCCGGATGTAGCGACGCATCACCTGCAGCACCGGCGCCGCCTCGGCCTCCAGACCTGCGTGAGAGAGACAGACCGGGGTCAGACGGATCCTGAGAGACCGGATCCAAAACCTCGTTTTGGATTCTCGCAGTGACATATTTTAGCCATCGTGGCTCCGACCAGGAGGTGAGAAACTCCAGGAGCTTCAGGGAGCTTCTGCCCTGGACCCGGACCTGGACCAGTCAGGCCTCTCTGACGTTTAAGATCTTTAGGCGCTTTGTCTCAGAAGCTCGATGACCGCGGCTCACGCTCGCCGTCAGCTGAGCGGTTTAATCCCAGCTGCTCTGCTGTTTAAAAGGAACTTATTATATTATTTACAAAGTTACCCGAACACGTTCATATTTAATCCTCTACAGCCGTCTGCTCAGCGCTGCGACGGCGCACGATTCACAAGACAGGAAGATGTTTTAACACGGTTCATCGATTCTTCGTTTAATCCGTGTAACTACACAGCGCAGTGTTTCACACGGACATTTATTACTGCCGCGCGAGACAAAACAGCGAGGGACGAAGAAGAAAGTGTCCAAAGGATCATTTCAAGCTAAAGGAAACAACAACAACTCTGTAACGTTGCCGTCCGTCCACCGTAAAACCAAACTGATGTCTGCTGTAATCTTTTTAGCTTAAGTTCTTTCTTTACGTCTGATTATTGTGCAGATAAACCTCACAGCGTTTATACAAATGAAACACAACATTACTGGCTAGAAAGCAGCGAGTTGGACCTCGTGTGTTTTTTCCTCTGAGTCGACCAGCTAGCGTTAGCTTGTTAGCAGCACCTGACCGATTCGCTCCGGAGCTCGTGCACCGCGAACACACCGCGGGCGTAAACGCCAGCGTTCCCTGTGCTGCCGCACCAAACACAAACGTTCCAGCATTTTAATCCTACCGAACACAAGAAAAAATGTAGAACTTTGTAAATGAATTTAAGACTTTATTTTTAGAATATGGAAGTTAAGAAGTCGGGCAGCAGCGCCAGCGAACATCAACAGCTGAGCAGGACTGGACGGGGCGGAGTCACGTGACCACGCGCAGCAGCATGTTTGTAAGGGGAAAGAACATGAACGCAGGCTGAAGGGAAAATATACAACGAGATGGTGGAAGTGCGTCGGGTAGAGAGGTTTGGGTTCCCGTCTTCCAGCTGTACTTCACACCTTTACTCAGCACAAAGACGTCACGCGGTAAAAAACGTGGCGTTACGTTACGGACGCGGCGGACAGAAGCTCGTGCAGATGTCGTCAAGCGTCAGCTGAACTCCGGAACAAACGGCTCCCGGGTGCGTTTCAAACCTCCTCTTCAGGGTCACTCTGGAGCGGTTTGGTCGTGTCGTCCATCTTTAAACAGCTACCTGTGTTTTCCAGTGCGGCCGGCGTGGCATCGTGTTGGACGGTCAGGACGTGGAACAGAGTCCAGAGGGAACACGGGTAACCTCGAAGCCCCGCCCTGCTGCCCTGGCAGCCAACCCAGCGAAGCTCCGCCCCCAGGAACACACCTGAGATCTGGACAGGAAACAGGAAGTCAGCTGCTGATCTGTGTGCGTGTGTGCCTGCGTGTGTGTGTGTGTGTGTGTGTGTGCGCGAGCTTCACCCTCATCTTGTTGTCCACCAGGTCCAGGACGGCCTGGTAGGGGATTCGCTGCAGCGGCAAACTGAGCAGCCAATCAGAGAGAGTCTCCATCAGCTTCACCACAGAGCCTCCACCTGGATACAACTGGACAGGTAGAGACAGAGAGGGGGGGTCAGACGGGTCCAGCAGACTTCAGGCCCCTTTGGTCCGCAAGTCCAGATCAGACTGAACCCCTGACATCACTAACAGCTAACTGCCACAGACACCAGAGCAGCCGCCGCCGCCGCCGCCGCCGCCGCCGCCGCCGCCGCCGCCCTGTTCTCCACAGGGCGTCTCCGGAAACACGCAGACATTATTGTAATGATGATGTGATTTCAGCTCCAGGTGAAATGCATGCTGGGATACAGGTTTAAGGAGTGAAGCTCACCTTTGCAACCAAGGTGACGAAGTCCTTAAAGATCTTCAGCTCCTCCCCCTCCAGGGTGCTGTGGGTGGCCAGCTCGACTCTCAGCAGGTAGTGGAGGGCTGACTCCAGATCAGCTGTGTACACCTTCGACCTGCAGAGACACAAACAGGTTTACTGATGACCCCCCGACTCCACGAGCCGGGCCGAGCCGGGCCGAGCCGAGCCGAGCCGGGCCGGTCTCACCTGTCAAAGTCCCTCCAGGGCTCTGTGCTCTGTCTGTCCGGCAGCACCCCCATCTGGCCTCTGCTGGAACTGCTGCTGGCCGACTTCCACCTGCGCTGGACTCCAGGTAACGTCCTCAAGAGGGAGGAGAAGAAGAAACGCAACCGCTTCTGACTGCAGAAGAAGAAGGAGACATTTACACAAGTCCTAAAAGCAGACCAGCAGAGTCCTGTGAAACAAAGGAGACTAAAATATTACACGTTAATGGAAACTGATCCTTTGTTGCATATTTGTGAGGAACCTTTGCTTCCAGGATCAGGTGTGACCCCCTGTGGATCAGTCCTGCTTGTGGACCTGAAGGAACCTCAATCCTCAGAACAGCTTTAACTCCTGGATGTTGGTGGGTCTCCTCACATGAACTGCTCGCTGCTGGTCCTTAACACCTGGACCGGTTCAGGTCAGGAGGGTCGGTGTCTTGCTGCCTGACCCGCGTTCTGTTGCGGTTCAGTTCTCAGACAGGTGTCCTGACATTGGTATCATCCAGGATCGATTGTTGCGATCGAGCACTCGAACACAGCACCACGTCCCACAGACCGAACCCAGAACAGGCTTCTCATCCAGAGCAGGAAGTTCTATTCTGGTCTGAATATTTCTAAGAGGCCTTCTGGCTCGTCCACGTGATCTTCAGCAGAGTTCCTGTAAGGAGAGGCCGCCTCCTCCAGCCCCGCTGCTCCGGCCCTGCAGGACTTCAAGGGCCTTTTTCTGATTTTCCTGCTGCTTCTCTAAAGATTGTGATGAAAGTTTTGTTGATAATAAGAGAAAACTGAACCACAGAATTGTAGTTGAATCTTTAAAGAGGTCATATTCTGCTTTTTTGTCTTTTCCCCTCTCCTTTATTGAGTTTAGACATTTTTTGTGCTGTAGCAGGTTTGCAAAGTGAAAAAGCCCAAAGTGAGTTCCCATCTCTCACAGAAAACTCTGCTCTGAACTGAAAACAGCTCGTTTGTAGTCCAGCAGCTTCCCTGTGACATCACAGGGATGAAAGCTAAACGCGCCTCATATAACGCTCGCCAAGCGGCGACTCCGACACGCCCTCAGAAACAGCGAGCTGCAGCACACAGCTCTCCTCTCCCTTCCAAACACTAGCTACCCTCCAGGCAGTCAGTGGACAGAAAGTTGTTCCTGTGATGTAGAGACAGAGCTCAGTTAAAACTTTATGGATACAGATTAATAACTCACCGCTCTGAAACTCTCGCTCCAGTCCGTGTTGCCGAGCCGGTCGGCAACACGTACGGCTGAACCCGAGCCGTTTACCGGCTTCTCGCTGACCCGCCCTTCTCTGCTTCTGATTGGCTAGTAGTCCTTAACTAGGAACTGAGCATGTGCAACTCCCAACAAAGATCATTTAGAGACCAGATGTATCACTCCATAGCTAAAACGAAGCCTTCAACACAGGCTGAAAAGAGGAGCTGCAGCAATGTGCAGTATGACAAATGTATAACCATGGAAACCTGCTCTGGTACAAACACCTGAATAAGATGAGGAACCTGAACATGAGCAGAATATACGACCTCTTTAAACTGTCCCTCCAGGACCCTGCAGATTTAACCCAGCTGACCGGGTGCAGCAGCCTGTGTCTCGGTGTCTCTCCGACGTCCTCCGTGTGTTTCTAACGTTCTCTCTCAAAGCGTTTGTCAGGAGATGATTTCCTTTCTGTTGGACCACGATACTGCACGTTCTGCAGAACAAGAAGATCTGGATCCTGGTCTTCACGGTCCTTTGCTGTTATTTCTGCAGGTAAATGCGAGACGTCTGCCGCGTCTTCTGAACAAGGAGGGGAGTTTGCTGCCATGGGACAACGTTTAGCAGGAAGCAGAGAGGAGAGGTCAGATTTGGGGAAAGGTTGCTGTGATTGTTTCTTCAGTTTCCTCTGTTCGACAGTCTGACTGTGGATCAGTCCAAACTCTTTACAGCTGGTTTTATGAACCTTTAAGGACTAAATGTCAAAAGGGCGTGACCATCGTTAGCAGTTTAGCAAAACGTACAGACTGCTGTGATACTGAAACCTGAACACATGACCACTCTCAGGAAGTCCTGCAGCGTCTCTCTCTGGTTTCTCAGCGGAGTTCTGGACCTTTGTTCTGGACGTCTTCTGGGAAGTGAAGTCGCAGAGTTCTGACTCTGTTCTGAAGCAAACTGCATCCACCTGTCTGCATGTTTTAGAGGACTTTCTGAAAGTCCAGACCTTGTTTCAGACCTTGTTTCAGAGCATTTCTCTGTGAATTTGTTTATTTCCGGTTTGTGGGAACCAGCGAACGTCCTGTAAATAGTCTGAGAGTCCGAACCATCGTAAAAATCCTTTCACAAGAGGAAGGAACTGGACCATGGTTCAGTTCCTTCCTCTTGTCGTCGGACCAAATTTCGGCTGGAGGTTTCACACCTGTGATTTTGGCATCAAGCTGAAAAGTCCGGACCGAACGAGGTGTGAAAGCCCCTTAAAGTGAGTCTCCGCTGCAGCTTCACCTGCTGACTCACTGCAGTCTCTGACTTCCTGTCGTTACACCTGAACGCAGAGTCTTTCATCACCTCTGGGTTTTATCTGTGTGTGCGTCTACTCACACGTGCAGGTGCGAGTGCGATGCGTTCGGGTGCAGCAGGTAGACGGAGGGGAAGGTTGTGATCTTCAGAGCGTCCAGCAGGGGGCGGTCAGAGCTCAGAGCTCGCTTTACCTCCACACCCGAGTACTGCTGCAGGTCCAGGATCACCTGAGAGACAGACAAGTAGAGAGAGAGACAGTTAGATCCTCGGCTCTGGAGCTCAGGCTGAACCGTCTCCTCCTTCATGGTCCCACCTCTCGTCCTACGTAGGAGTCCGGGTCCTCGATGATGATGGCGGTGTAGTGGTCCGACCTCTGACCCAGCAGAGGCAGCAGCTCTGCAGAGCTGCACACAGATTCATTATTATTTTCTCAGTTTAAAGGGCAGCTGATGTCTCTAAGAAGCACGTCTGGCTACAGGTGCTGAAATTCTCAATAAATCAAACGCTGGGACAGAAACACCTGAAACACCTGGTCTGTGCGGCAGCACGACTTCCTCCCTACATCGACTGAAAAACATCTCAGCTCCGATGAAAACGTGAAAACGTTTCCATCTTTATCGTCTTTCAGGACCTCTGGCGCAAAGTCGTTTTCTATTTTCTGATTTTGTCTACGGGGCTGCTGGTGCGTGATGAGTCGTGCTGCGTTCAGAATCAGGTTCTGGTTCTGGTACCTGTACGGGTCCAGTGGAGGACAGTGATCGGGCCACTCCCGCTTGGTGTGGTTCTGTAGGATGTTCACCATCACCTGTCTCACTGACTGGATCTCTCTGTCTGCACCTGGAGACAGACAGGAGGCGTGAGACAGAAGGCATGAGACAGGAGGCGTGAGACAGGAGGCGTGAGCCAGGAGGTGAAGACAGGAGGCATGAGACAGGAGGCGTGAGACAGGTTTTCAGACAGGAGGCATGAGACAGGAGGCGTGAGACAGGTTTTCAGACAGGAGGCGTGAGACAGGAGGCATGAGACAGGAGGCGGAGACAGGTTTTCAGACAGGAGGCGTGAGGCAGGAGGCGTGAGGCAGGAGGTGTGAGACAGGTTTTCAGACAGGAGGCGTGAGACAGGTTTTCAGACAGGAGGCGTGAGACAGGAGGCGTGAGGCAGGAGGTGTGAGACAGGTTTTCAGGCAGGAGGCGTGAGACAGGTTTTCAGACAGGAGGCGTGAGACAGGAGGCGTGAGGCAGGAGGTGTGAGACAGGTTGTGAGACAGGTTTTCAGACAGGAGGCGTGAGACAGGAGGCGTGAGACAGGTTTTCAGACAGGAGGCGTGAGACAGAAGGCGGAGACAGGTTTTCAGACAGAAGGCGGAGACAGGTTTTCAGACAGGAGGCGGAGACAGGTTTTCAGACAGGAGGCATGAGACAGGAGGCGTGAGGCAGGAAGACAGGTATTCAGACAGGAGGCGTGAGACAGGTTTTCAGACAGGAGGCGGAGACAGGTATTCAGACAGGAGGCGTGAGACAGGTTTTCAGACAGGAGGCGGAGACAGGTATTCAGACAGGAGGCGGAGACAGGTATTCAGACAGGAGGCGTGAGACAGGTTTTCAGACAGGAGGCGTGAGACAGGTTTTCAGACAGGAGGCATGAGACAGGAGGCGTGAGACAGGTTTTCAGACAGGAGGCGTGAGACAGGAGGCATGAGACAGGAGGCGGAGACAGGTTTTCAGACAGGAGGCGTGAGACAGGAGGCGTGAGACAGGTTTTCAGACAGGAGGCATGAGACAGGAGGCGGAGACAGGTTTTCAGACAGGAGGCGTGAGACAGGAGGCGGAGACAGGTTTTCAGACAGGAGGCGGAGACAGGTTTTCAGACAGGAGGCATGAGACAGGAGGCGTGAGACAGGAAGACAGGTATTCAGACAGGAGGCGTGAGACAGGAAGACAGGTATTCAGACAGGAGGCCTGAGACAGGAGGTGAAGACAGGAGGCGTAAGAGTGTCTCACCTCTATAGGTCGTCCCTCTGTCTGTCTCTGGACTGTGAGCCCGAAAATACTGGAGACAAACAGATCGATAATATCATTACATGTCAATACACACTGTCAGTACGCAGTACTAGTACTCTGCAGGTAGTACTGTGACGTACTTTGAAGGTTGGGTAGAACTTGATGCTGAACTCTTTACAGACGTCGAAGTTCTCCTCCTGAGCGCAGTCCAGCACGGCCACGCTGATGGTCTGCTGCCAGTCTGAGAAACAGAAACAGAAGCCAATCAGGGCAGAGGAGGGCGGGTCCTGACAAGCACAACAAACCAGCTTCAGAGCAGAAACTGCTTTTTGTCTGCAGCAACCAGAGAAAGACTCAGAAATATATCAAACAGTTGTACTTTCGGGGGCCGGATGACTTTTTCTGCAGCACTTTACAGTGGAAATGTTTTTAAGGAGGCAGATCAGACTCTAACCCGCTGACAGAATCGGCGCTGCTCTCAGATCAACCGGTCTCCTGTCACGTGGTCCCTGCTGAGTCATGATTCAGTCTTCCCTCCTCTTTTGTCCCGTCCACAGGGAGAGGACAGAAAACTGGGCCAAGAAGAACCAGTGTCAACAAGCTGGTCAATGTTCTGGGGTCATTTCAGCTTAAGTTAATGTTTCTGGAACAACGCACACTACTTTCTGTTATGGCAGACACTAGTGTGCTCTTACATCTAATCTTTTAATATTATTATCACTATTCTGGTTATATATCTGTATTGTGTTTTATCCTTCACCTTTCCGTCTTCTATACGCCTCATGGTAGTCCGTCTACATTTACTGGGGTTCAGGTCAGAGCTCTGAGATTGTTTTCCTCTCCAGGAATGTACATTCAAGGCCTGGAGAGGATCTCTGTTCCCCAAAACATAGATGAGGATGCATCCTCAAGCCGCTCTGACCAGCAGGTCTCTGGACTGTATATGTGTTGTAGACCTTCTCTGTTTATTCTCTTATTAATAAATTCTTCAGAGACAGCGGTTGGTTGTAACCCAATTCTTTGCTCAAACCCTCACCAAGTAAATCATTTCCACGACAGTTTCTTCTAGATTTACATGTTTCGTTGTTGTGGAAATAAACCTCTCTCTTCCTCTAGCTTTGTTTTTTAAACATTTCTTGTTGTTATTTTCCAGAACATTTTTACCAGATGCTCTCATTGACTTGTGGCGCCAACTAACAACAAACTGGTGAGGGTTTTCTTACCGTGCAAGTAAACCTTTCATTTGTTATTTAACATATTTATCAGAACCATTTAAAGTGGGGCTGGGCGGTACGGCCAAAATGATAATTATCAGGATAAAAGTCAAATCATTATTTCTTTCAGGTTTAAAGGCTGATTTTAGCTCCTGGGTGAAAATTAAAGAAGGTTAAACTTTTCTTTCTGCTCAGAACAAACACACAGCGGATCACTTTCCAAATCTGAGGCCGAACATTCAGAACTACTCTGAGAAAATCTCTTTTCAAAGCTGTACTTAGTAAATCTTTTTCAGTCCCTTTAACGCAACAGAACAAACATCAGAACAGAGAGATGAAGTGCTGATTCGTTTGTGATTCAGATGAAATAAATCAAACATCAATTGAACTTTTTATCGTTATTGAGGAAAATGATCCTGTGATAATTATTATCATCATCACGGTTTTATTGCCCAGCTGAGTTCAGCAGCAGAGGTTTCTGTGGGAGAACAGAAACCTGTTCCTCTGTGTCACTCTGCAACCCTGTTACACGCACAACAAAGATTAATAACACACTAAAGGAGAACTGGACCTGTTTAAGACCTGGTTCAGGGTTCAGGTTACAGTTAGAGGGCGCTTTATGTCAGAGACGGCGATGGTGGAACCAACACGGGTGGTGTCTCCAGCTGTCGGAGGGGGTGGGGGGGGCAGGTCTTTGTCCCTTAGATGTCCTTTGACTGCGACAGCAGGTCCACATAAAGAAAATGTGTCCCTGTGTGTTAGAGGGGCAGCTGGTCTCCTGCTGGACGATTCCCCAGAGACTGGGAGGCAGACTGAGACTAAACACAGCAGACACATTCCCACAGGCTGGCGTGTGTGTGTTACTGCGTGTGTGTGTTACTGCGTGTGTGTGTTACTGCGTGTGTGTTACTGCGTGTGTGTGTTACTGCGTGTGTGTGTTACTGCGTGTGTGTGTGTTACTGCGTGTGTGTGTGTTACTGCGTGTGTGTGTTACTGCGTGTGTGTTACTGCGTGTGTGTGTTACTGCGTGTGTGTGTTACTGCGTGTGTGTGTTACTGCGTGTGTGTGTTACTGCGTGTGTGTGTTACTGCGTGTGTGTGTTACTGCGTGTGTGTTACTGCGTGTGTGTGTTACTGCGTGTGTGTTACTGCGTGTGTGTTACTGCGTGTGTGTGTTACTGCGTGTGTGTGTTACTGCGTGTGTGTTACTGCGTGTGTGTGTTACTGCGTGTGTGTGTTACTGCGTGTGTGTGTTACTGCGTGTGTGTTACTGCGTGTGTGTGTTACTGCGTGTGTGTTACTGCGTGTGTGTGTTACTGCGTGTGTGTGTTACTGCGTGTGTGTGTTACTGCGTGTGTGTTACTGCGTGTGTGTGTTACTGCGTGTGTGTGTTACTGCGTGTGTGTGTTACTGCGTGTGTGTTACTGCGTGTGTGTTACTGCGTGTGTGTGTTACTGCGTGTGTGTTACTGCGTGTGTGTGTTACTGCGTGTGTGTGTTACTGCGTGTGTGTGTTACTGTGTGTGTGTTACTGCGTGTGTGTGTGTGTGTGTTACTGCGTGTGTGTGTGTGTGTTACTGCTTGTGTGTGTTTGCATGGGAAACCCTCCAGGTCTGTGTGTTGGTGTCTCTGAACAAGTAACTGAGTAATTAACTAAAAACTGGTCCTAAAATCTCCTACAAATGAAACGCAGACTGAGAAGCATTAGCAAACTAAACTAAATATTATTTCTTCACAGCTGCTTTGTTTTCAGGACACGTGACGATGAAAAGCCCAAAAAGTGATTAATACCAGGAACCATCGACCCCTTCATTAGAGCACACACAGTGAACTGTAAACAACTAAAATAATATTATAACTGATTAGATGTGTGACTGAGGCTAAAACCTGACAACTTAAACTAACAGCTGTTTCACTTCATCCTCTGCTCAAATGTTCCTAAATAAAGTTGCGTCACATCAGACGATCCAAATAAACCACACTACAAATACCAGTGATTATCAGAGCCGAGGAGTCAAATAATCCAAGATAGTTTTAGCCAATTCTTCTCTCTTGTACCGTTTAAGCCCTCACTCAGAACTTCATTCAAAAACCTGCTACTTTTCAGTTGCTTCCCACAACTTAAAACATTTATCAAAGCGTGTGTCACACGACCTGTTGTTGAGATTTTGCTGTAATGGCCTGATTGTTTTAATGCCGAACTAAAGTGGGATATCATATAATCAGAAAACACAGAGTGAAACTTCGTCGTTTTACCGATCAACCAGGAATAATGTAAATAAGTCATATTTTACATGGAGTTTGGTGGTGCCGTTTACAAAGGAGAACGGCAAAAGAGGAACCAAGCCGTGTTAACAGGTGGCACACAGCTAGTTTTAGCCAACAGCTGTTTAATTAATGCGCGTTTATTCTGATAAATATTAGGGGAGCATTTTCTAAAGTAAGTTACTCTTAGCTGGTTTAAACTCTTGTCATTATTGTAACGTTTAAGCAGTCACTCAGAACTTCATTCAAAAATCTGCTACTTTTAAGTTGCTTCCCACAACTTAAAACACTTAAGCAAGCGTGTGTAACATGACCTGTTGTTGAGATTTTACTGTAATAACCTGATGAAATTTAGATTGTTTTAATGCCGGACTAAAGCAGAATATATTAGAATCAGAAAACACAGAGAGAAACTTTAAGAAGTGGCGTTGTTTTTAGCAATCAGCCAGTAATAAAGCAAAAACAGTCATATTTTGAATAGAGTCTGGCGGTGCTGTTTAAAAGGCGAATAGCAGCGGCGGAACCGAGCCGTGTGTGTTTGCTGCGGTACCTTTGACGTCCTGGGCCAGGGCCTTCCACGTGCTGGAGTACTGGATGCAGTGTCCACACCAGGAGGAGAAGAACTGGACCAGCCAGGCCGAGGACGAGTTCGTCACGGAGGACTTCAGGCTGCCGCTGCTCAGGATCACCAGCGGGTCCTCCTCCGTGTACAGCCGGGCGGCGGCCGCCACACACCCGGGGAAGAGCCAGAGGCAGACCGCCGCCGCTTTGAACCAGAACCGGAGCATCCCTGCGGTCCGGATAGAGACACGAGCCGAGCCGAGAGCGAGCCGAGCCGAGAGCGAGCCGTCAGACAGCTGGAGAGGTTCTGCCGAAAAGGAGCAGAGAGCGCCGCGCAGACATGAGAGCGGCTACGTGTGTTTTTCAGCAGAGAGCAGACGTCTCACTCCGAGCGGGATTCACACGACGGCCTCCAAACTAAAGTAAACACGTGTGATTGTAGAATAAAAAACTACCCAGTAACAGTTATTAACACGCGACAAATACTGATTTATGGCAGGATCGGGTGGAGTTTCTATGGTAACGGCTCCACGACTTTAAGCCGTGGATCCCGTTTTTTTTTGCCCAAGAGACGATCTTTTTCTCTCAGGCCGAGAAAATAACGCGAGAACTGACGAGACTGACCCGTGGTGTGTTCAGGGTGAGATCTCAGCCTCAGAGGATGTTGATAACTTTGATGAGTGGCGGAGCAGATTTAAACGTTGTAAACTGGTTAAATGTCTTAAAATGTTTATTATTGACTTGTGAAATATTGAGTGTCATTTACTTAGTTTATTTTAATTTTTAATATATGTATATACACACACTTTTTGTTGCTATAAATTCATGCCCAATAATTTGAATGGGAATCGGAGTTGATGTAATTAAGGTGAGACACCACAGTCTAAAATTATGTCATTTTATCAGATTTCAAGCTATTTTGTAACTTTTATTACCAGACTGTCATAAAAATGAACCAAACAATCTTGAATAAAATGTATGTAATTATAATTTGTTTAAACGGAGTCTGTTAATTTCATCTTTGTTTGCACTGTACATGTAAAACTGCTACGTTTGCACCTCCCCTCCCGACTACGACGGCGAAATCAAAGACCTAAAACGGAGAAGTTTGGAAATGCTGCCGACCCCAATTTGCGTTGCAAAACTCCGGAGGGCCATTCAGTGCAGAAGGGCCAAAACTTGATGGCGCAGCCGCTCGCGGTCGGCTCTCTGATTGGGTCTCGTAAGTCCTGAAAAGCAGAAACACGATGCTGCTGAGCAGGATTTTGACATAGTATTTTTTATGAAAATATTCTGTACCGTGCAAATAATACTTACAGCCCACACTTGTACTGTGCATGTGAATGTGTACTAATGTGAAAGCTAAAGAGATGATAAATGACTCCAGGGAAGTGAGACTATGTGACGATGCAGTCATTGGCGGTAACTGACACAACATGTCGAGTGTTTGTGTGCAAAACTGGCCCAAAGACTGCATTTTCCCCACAGACTGAGACTGGTTAGGGTGGGTTCCAACATCATGACTTTATTTTACAACGCCGTGCTGGAAAGTCTGATCAGATCCTGGTTTGGCACCTTTACCGTCCAGTGCAAAGACTAATACAAGCTGCGATGAAGGTTGTGGGAAAACCAGACTGCACTTCCCTTCAGACCATCTTTGAGAAAACGGTGGTCTCTCAGGCACAGAACATTCTGAAGGACTCTTCCCACATTCTGCACTCTGAACAGACGTTTTACCTTCAGGGAAACGCTACAGAGCCAGCAGATGTAAAAGTAACCGCTATAAGTTATCTTTCATCCAACAGAGCTTCTGAATAAACAAGATGGCCACAGGCACTTTATTTACTTTTAAGCTTACTTTTAAGCATAGTTTAATATAAGTGATCGTGTGCGCTAGGGTGTTTTAACAACTGGATCTTAAATTTGCTTTTTAATTTTAGAATTGGGGCTGTTTTAATGTTATTGTTATATTATATTGTTTTCTGCTTTAAGCGCAATTGAACATAGTAAGTCTCAGATACTTGTGTAATGTACTAATGTAATTGGTGCGGACTGTGTGATGTGTCCACATGTGTTACTGCTCTTACTGCAGCCTCATGCGGCACTAAGACAAATGTCCCTCGGGGGACAATAAAGTTGATCTGTATTTATTTGTATTTCTAATTATTTATCTGCAATTCTTTTGTAACAAGTAATGATTGTTCTGGAATGCAGGAAAGTGTGTTTTCCCCTCTTATAACCTTTTCTTTACATTTCAGTTATACTGTAAAATACTGCACGTACTCCTTTTATATTTACATTTTCATAGATGTATATTTCTTTACATTTTCTACATCCCAACTTTCTATTATTTCTTTTCCTTTAATAACTTGATGTGCAAAGTGATAAATCTGTAATGAAAGATTTTCCCCTCACGGATCAAATTTCTGATTTTCATTCCCCGCATTGTTCCTGTAGTTCCCCACAGTCCCTGAACGCAGCACTGCTCTTGCTGCCCTCTGCTGGTCGGCGGCGGAAATGTTACATTAAATTAAATCTAAGCAGCAAAAAACGTAACAAAAAATAATAAAAAACAATAATAACATGAAAGCAATTATGGGGATTTAATCAAAATACAATGTGAGTAACTCAGAGTTAAGGAACTATTCTAGTTTTTTTTCAGTGACTGAAAAAAATTATCATCAACTCATTAATAAATGCTATAAAACTTAGAGCAGTTTTAGAAAACTACACTTGTGAATATAACAGAATTTTTTTAAATCACATTTAGTATCAAAGAAATTATACTTATCTTAAAAAATAATCAAAGTACTGTAAAATTCACTTACCTCAAAATAAAACTGTCCAAATTATATTAAATATTTATATTACAATACCACATTTATCCGTTAAATGAAGCCTAACACAGCCCAAACTACTTTTTTCATCTAATCTGTATAAAAAGCTTTTATTCTGAAACTTCCGGTTGAGCTGTGTTTTTTTTTCCTGCTGCAGTTTAGCGTCCTGTTGCCATAGAAACGGCGCATCCCGACCCAGGAGGCCGCAGGAAACGCAGGTGAGTCTCTGCACCTGTGATCTGCGTGTTAATGTGTTAAATGTTGCAGTAAATGTCGGAATATCAGAGCATCAGTCTGGTTTTAAAGCAGCAGCTGAAGTCCTGCTGAGAGAAAAAAAACTGCGTTTGTGTTTGAACTGTTTCCGGTTTGAAGCAGCTTCACAGCCGGAAACTCAGTGACACATTAATTAAGCTGTTAAATCTGTAACATCTGATTTTCTAACAAAGATCCTGTTGTTTGACTCTCAGAGTTTCCTCCGTTTCTTTCAGCTGCAGTTACTGATTCAGATTCTACAGGTTAATAAATGTTCAGATTAATCAATAATTGTTGCAGATTCATTTAATAGTTGTTTAATTGATAAATCGTTGCAGCTGTCTGATGAACATCTTGTTGTTGAAGTGTGTTTGTAGCATCATTCAGAATCTGCTGCTGTGAAACCAGGTTCTGTTCCAGAAGTTAGAAAACTTCATTCAGAAGCTCTTTGGAGAAATAACTGATAACTCATAACTTCACAGGGACAGTTTATTGATCAGACATGATGTAATGTTACATCATCAGACCGCTGCAGACAACGCTGTGAATCAGTGAAAGACTTATTTATGCTAATAACGCTTTTTAAAAAACAATATTTGATTCTTGGTTGGTCCAGAAAACAGATTTTACATTCTGGATATTTTATGTATAAACAGATTTTTAAATGAATCAGAAAAGTTTCATATTCAGCCCGTCCTCACCAGAAAAACAACAGGTCGATTGTTCAGACGCTTGTTACGATGATGATGGCACAGGAGGAAGTCAGGTGACGTATGACTAAAGAGGTGGAGGGATGGACTCTGGGAGGCCGGGGGTTCGAGTCCTGTGTGTTAACATTGAGTTAAGCTGTTTAAAGTTAAAGAGCTGGTTTTCTGCTCATGTTCAGGTTCCTCATCTTATTTAGGTGTTTGTACCAGAACAGGTTTACATGGTTATATGTTTGTCATACTGCACATTGCTGCAGCTCCTCTTTTCAGCCTGTGTTGAAGGCTTCGTTTTAGCTATGGAGTGATACATCTCGTCTCTAAATGATCTTTGTTGGGAGTTGCACATGCTCAGTTCCTAGTTAAGGACTACTAGCCAATCAGAAGCAGAGAAGGGCGGGTCAGCGAGAAGCCGGGTAAACGGCTCGGGTTCAGCCGTACGTGTTGCCGACCGGCTCGGCAACACGGACTGGAGCGAGAGTTTCAGAGCGGTGAGTTATTAATCTGTGACGTCACAGGGATGAAAGGGAAGCGGCTGGACTACAAACGAGCTGTTTTCAGTTCAGAGCAGAGTTTTCTGTGGGAGATGGGAACTCACTTTGGGCTTTTTCACTTTGCAAACCTGTTACAGCACAAAAAATGTTTATAACTCGATAAAGGAGAGGGAAAAAGACAAAAACCATAATACCACCTCTTTAAATAACGTTAGGTGAGCTGCGAGGCCTAAACAGAACTGCAAGCGTTTCACTACGTTAATGACGTGTTTAAGGTCAGGATGTATTTTATCGTTTCAGTTTGAGGACGTGTTGTAGAGAAAATAAATTAAAGCAAACTTTAACACCATTTCCCAGAAAGCAGCAGAGCGCTGCAGGTCAAAGGTCAACACTCAGTTTGTTGTTGTTCTAAAGGTGAAAGTTCACCCAAATAAAACAAAACCATCTCCTTCCTGTCGCAGAATCAAAACACACAGTGAGTCTTCCCTTTGCTCGTCTTCATCATCAGCCACAGAGGAAACATGTCTTCACCCAGGGTGGGCGTGGTCAGAGACTCCATGCTGACCAATCCACTGCTCATCAAGGTGAACGAGACTCTGCATCAGCACTTTAACTTTCTGTCACATCAAACGTTCAAACAGGAAACAGAGAAACTAACCAATCAATAAACAGACATGCTAATGGGCTTTTACTGTGAAGGAGCTGCAGTTTTCAGCCTTCAGATGTCTTTAATGAACAGAAGATTATTATCATGATGTAAGAAATGAGCCACTAAGTTGTAGATGATGAGTGTTGATGTAAACTGTTGGTTTCCTGCTGAGTGTAAAACCTCCTGATGAACACTAGAGGGCAGCACAGAGACGAGATGAAGCTGCTGAACGTCTCTCAGCTCTGCAGGTTTTATAAAGGGGCTGAGAAACCGGGACCATGTGAGAGTCCAGACAGAGGAACATACAGGTGCTGGTCATATAATTAGAATATCATCAAAAAGTTGATTTATTTCAGTAATTCCATTCAAAAAGTGAAACTTGTATAATGTTATTATATTTCAAGTGTTCATTCCTTTTAATTTTGATGATTATAACTGACAACTAATGAAAACCCCAAAATCAGTATCTCAGAAAATTTGAATATTGTGAAAAGGTTCAATATTGAAGACACCTGGTGCCACACTCTAATCAGCTAATTAACACAAAACACCTGCAAAGGCCTTTAAATGGTCTCTCATTCTAGTTCTACACAATCATGGGGAAGACTGCTGACTTGACAGCTGTTCAAAAGACGACCACTGACACCTTGCACAAGGAGGGCAAGACACAAAAGGTCATCGCTAAAGAGGCTGGCTGTTCACAGAGCTCTGTGTCCAAGCACATTAATAGAGAGGCGAAGGGAAGGCAAAGATGTGGTAGAAAAAAGTGTACCAGCAATAGGGATAACCGCACCCTGGAGAGGATTGTGAAACAAAACCCATTCAAAAATGTGGGGGAGATTCACAAAGAGCTGCAGCTGGAATCAGTGCTTCAGGAACCACCACGCACAGACGTATGCAAGACATGGGTTTCAGCTTTCGCATTACACAAGACACAGCGTCAGAAGCGTCTCGCCTGGGCTAAAGACAAAAAGGACTCGACTGCTGCTGAGTGGTCCAAAGTTATGTTCTCTGATGAAAGGAAATTTTGCATTTCCTTTGGAAATCAAGGTCCCAGAGTCTGGAGGAAGAGAGGAGAGGCACAGAATCCACGTTGCTTGAAGTCCAGTGTAAAGTTTCCACAGTCAGTGATGGTTTGGGTGCCATGTCATCTGCTGGTGTTGGTCCACTGTGTTTTCTGAGGTCCAAGGTCAACGCAGCCGTCTACCAGGAAGTTTTAGAGCACTTCATGCTTCCTGCTGCTGACCAACTTTATGGAGATGCAGATTTCATTTTCCAACAGGACTTGGCACCTGCACACAGTGCCAAAGCTACCAGTACCTGGTTTAAGGACCATGGTATCCCTGTTCTTCATTGGCCAGCAAACTGGCCTGACCTTAACCCTATAGAAAATCTATGGGGTATTGTGAAGAGGAAGATGCGATATGCCAGACCCAACAATGCAGAAGAGCTGAAGGCCACTATCAGAGCAACCTGGGCTCTCATAACACCTGAGCAGTGCCACAGACTGCTGGACTCCATGCCACGCCGCACTGCTGCAGTAATTCAGGCAAAAGGAGCCCCAGCTAAGTATTGAGTTCTGTACATGCTCATACTTTTCATGTTCATACTTTTCAGTTGGCCAAAATTTCTAAAAATCCTTTTTTGTATTGGTCTGAAGTAATATTCTAATTTTCGGAGATACTGACTTTGGGATTTTCATTAGTTGTTAGTTTTAATCATCACAATTAAATTAAATAAACATTTGAAATAAATCAGTCTGTGTGGAATGAATGATATCCAAGTTTCACTTTTTGAATGGAATTACTGAAATCAACTTTTTGATGATATTCTAATTATATGACCAGCACCTGTATAAACTCTCCCTGATGGTGCGTTCAGGGACGTCTTCAGATTTAGTGTTCCTGTTCAGAAGTCTTCAGGATGACTGACAGCAGCCAACTTCTGATTCATTGACGTGAAAGAGTCCTTGAACGCACCACCGAGGAGGATTTTGAAAGTAGTCTCTTCACAAGTTTCTTCTGTTATAAAATCTAAATGTCCACATGTTTCTGTGGGACGCTGCTGAGTTTGAGAAGGTGATGATGTCTCTCCTTCTGTGTGCAGGCGTCTCTGGGGCAGACCCGGTCCAGAGGTCTGTCACGTCCTGGTCCAGATTTTACCTTTGGAGCCAGCAGCAGTTTGCTTAAAGACGGAGGCGTGGCTGAGGGTAAGCTCCACAATCTGCAGATCTTCTCACTCAGGACTTAAAACATGTCTGAGATTTTGTATTTTTAGACCAGGTGCAGAGCGGCCTGCTGGGAGTTGTAGTTTTTGATCATTGTCCCTGTGCTGTGTCAGTTCTGTCCAGCTGGAGGGTTCAGTCCAAGCGTGGAGACTCTGCCGCTCATCACCCGGTCGCTCCGGACTTCGTGTCTCTGAACCGGGACGCGGTGAAGTCTGGTCTGGTGACGTCCAAAGAGCTGAGTCAGTACCGGGCTCAGAGGGGCGGGGCTGCGAGCCAGAAACTCGTCCCCAAAAAACGGGAGGGCGGGGCTTCGCGGCGCCCGGCGGTGCCTGACATCATGTTCGGAGTCACAACCAGGTCAGGAAAACATCCACAGGGCCGATTATTGTTCATTGATTATAGATTCACCACAAAACGATCTGTCCATCAGGGCGCCGTCTCCGCTGTCAGACCTCCTCTCTCATCAGTACGCTCACCGCTGGCTGGATGAACAGCTGAGCAGGAATCAAACCAGCAAGCAGCAGCAGCAGCAGCAGAGGGTGAGAGAGAGAGATCCAATAAACGGCAAGAGAAGACTAATGTTTAGATCCTGTTTGAGTTGTGTCCTGAACTACACTCATGATGTTTGTCAGTATAAAAGATCATTTCATCAACAAAGTCTCAGTTTGTCAGATTACACAATCACCTGTGTGTGCAGATGAAACCTGGTCGTATTTTGGACACCAGGACGAGCCTGCTGAGGAGGAGCAGAGCTCTGCCCGTCACACAGACTCCATTCAAACTGGCCCACTTCACTCAGGTAGCTTCTGTCTGCAGCCAGCAGTTCTTCTTAAAGCTGCACTAAAATAATTTGACACAATCACTAAGTCACCAGACTGATGTTGAAGCGATGAACTCACAGTGAACGGTCTCCGTCTCTAGGTTCCTCCTGCTCTGGACACCTTCAGGGACCAGGAGGCTCGTCTCCGGGCGTTCAGGGCCCATCAGTCAGACTCTGTGTCCAGGAGAGGAGCTCAAGGTCTGGGCACGTACAGTCTGGACTGACCGGGGGGAACCGGACCGAACCACCTCTCACAATGTGTCGACACGAATAAAAATGAAACAGCGTCATAAATCTGTCTGTTGTTCTTCCATCAACATCAGATTCAGTGTTTCCCACCAAAACACGTCTGAACTCAAAGTGTGGCCACAGGCAGAAGAAATAAAGCTGAGGTGTATGAACGAGGGGAATCTCCAACCCAGGGCCTCAAGTATGGACACTTGGTCAAGACCCCTGGTGTTGCTTTTTAATGCCCTGAGTACCCTTCAGTGTTGGTTTAGCAGCGGTAGTGCTCTGCTGTCAGGTTAGCAGGAATAAATATGCCACGTCTGGTTAGACTTTCAAAATAAAATCAGTGGTTAACGTTGTGAAACTTAAAATAAAAATAAGTGACACACAAGTACCACAACATCACTACAAGGAATTAATGTTGACTTTTTGTTTCACACGGTAAAGGAACACCAGTCTCCTGGGTGAAAGTCCGATTTTTGTCCCACTGCTTCACCTCAACCACGTCCTTACTTGGACTTTTCTTTTGTATACAGTAGTACATTATTTGTGATTAAAATAATGGTTGTTGATAAAAGAATTTGTGACCCCCACAGACGCAGGATTTTACTGCTTCCATGGGAGCTCAGACCTCCTTATGGAGCTGAGCTCACACGTAACTCGAACCCTGGCGACAGAGAAACGTTAGAAAGTAAGGTGTAACCAGAGGAAGTGGAGTAATCAAATAATTATTATATTATAATTGCAAAAAAATGCAAACCATATATATATATATATATATATATATATATATATACATATATATACACACACACACTGAGGAACCATGAAGGTTGGTAGGGGGAGAGGAGGACAGTGAGGTTTGAAGGGGCCAGGTGGTGAATGGCTTTGTAGGTGAGGACCAGGATTTTGTATGTGATCCGGTGAGAAATGGGAAGCCAGTGTAGTTGTTTTACAATTGGAGTGATGTGGTGCCAGGATTTGGAGCAGGGTATGAGTCGTGTGGCTGAGTTCTGGACCAGTTGGAGTCTTTTTATGTAGACTGAGTTGATACCAAGGAGTAGTCAGTTGCAATAGTCCAGCCGTGAAAAGATGAAGGCGTGAATGAGTCTTTCAGCAGCAGAGGGTGTGAGTGAGGGTCTGATTTTGGCAATATTTCTAAGGTGAAAGAAGGAGGTTTTAATGACATGACGGATGTGGGGCTCAACACCGAGGTTGAAGGCCTGGGGAGATGGGGAGACAATGGTGCCGTCGATGGTGAGAGTGAGGTTATTGGCTTTGCTGATAGTGGATTTCGAGCCTATGAGGAGGAATTCTGTTTTATTGCCGTTTAGTTTGAGGAAGTTGTGTTGCATCCAGGTTTTAATTATTAACAGACAGGAGTTGATGTGGGAGAGGGGGGGATTGTGGGGGGATTTGGTGCTGAGGTAGATCTGGGTGTCATCAGCATAACAGTGGAAGTTCAGGTTGAAGTGGCGGAGTATCTGACCAGGGGGGAGGATGTAGATGATGAAGAGAAGGGGGCCGAGTACGGAGCCTTGGGGAACACCTTGGGTGACTGTGACTGTAGCAGAGGTGTGGTTATGAAGAGAGATGAAGTGGGATCTGTTGGGATGGTAGGAACGGAGCCAGGTGAGTGCAGTACCTTCGATACCAAGGTCGAAGAGGTCTGGTGGAGTCTGGTGAGCAGGATGTTATGGCTCACAGTATCGAAGGCTGCACTCAGGTCAAGAAGAATAAGGATGTTGAGGGAACCGGTGTCAGCGGAAGGGAGGAGGTCGTTGAAGACTTTGAGGAGAGCAGTTTCTGTGCTGTGGAGGGGGCGAAAACCAGATTGGAAGGGTTCAAATTGGTTATTGGCATGGAGATGAGTTTGTAATTGTGAGGCGACTATACGTTCGAGGTTTTAATACAGAAAGGGGAGGTTGGATATTGGGCGTTAGTTATTAAGGGAAGCGGGATCAAGACCAGGTTTTTTAAGGACTGGGGTGACAGCGGCAGTTTTGAAAGCAGAGGGGACGGTTCCAAGGGACAGTGAGGAGTTGAAGAGGTTAGTGAGGTAGGGGGAAAGGACGGGGAAACATGACTTCATGAGAGGAGTAGGGAGGGAGTCAAGTGAGCGGGTAGTGGGTTTGGAAGAGCTGATGAGTTTAGAGATTTCAGGGGTAGTGACCAGGTCAAACTGGGAGGGGAGGCAGTGTGGAGGAGGAGGAGGGAGGTCAGGCAGGATAGGGGGAAGATTGAACATGATGCAGAGTGGAGGGACTGAGAGCTCCGTGATAGCAGTTAGCGGTGGACTAGCGACACAGAGGTCGATGACTGATGTAAGTGCCAAAATGATCCACGGCATGCCAGGAGGAGATGAAAGTCACGGTCTAGGCTTGCATCTGGTTGAGGTTGCCTGAGAGAAGGGCTAGGAAATAAGGTTAGCCGCTGATGCAGCTAGAATTAGCCACCACGCGTTGGATGAGCATGAGCAGCTAATTAGGGGCAAACCGACGAGGTAGTAGTCCGGTCGAGATGCCCAAGCGGCTTCAGGAACCAGCTGAAAGGCTGTCCAGAGATAGGGGTACAGTGAACACAAACACTAACAAAACAGGAGCAAAGGAAGGAATAGCAGACGGAAAAGCGGCGAATAAACAGCGCCAGCGTCCTCTCACGTCTCACGATGAAAGCAAAGTGACTGTGTTACACTTACCTGTGAACTTTAACAGAGGGTTTCCGATGGCAGAGCCTTGATGGAGGAGGAGGAAACCCCGGCAGTGCAGCTATTTTGTGTCTGATAAAAAGAATCTGACCACAGAGCTCTGTGCCATTCCAAGTTCTTCCGTGAACCTTAAGGAGGTAAACAAGCCATTCCCAGCTGCACCAGCAGTCAGGAACCGAACTTTCTTGCAGGACAAGCTGCTCTGTTTTTTTCTTTCTACCTCTCTTTTTACTTTGTGTTAGCAACACATGTTTGGATCCCTAAGGAAGCCGTTAAACAAGATGAAGCTTCATACCTGCAGGAGAGAACACACGTTCTATCACTGAGAGAAGGAAACTCTCTGTGGCTTAAAGTCGACTTCACTGATTCCTGTTGCCGCTGCTGAAGGATCAGCCCAACCGGTGAAACTGCCGGTAAATCGCCAGAACTGAGCTGGCAGAAAACTTTCCTAAAGGGACTGATGCACATAAT
>NW_024044459.1:38086336-38193836 GCF_014851395.1 Micropterus salmoides | reverse complement strand
CAGACAGATCATAATAAATAATACACACAAACTACAACCAACAGGGAAAACAGACTGAAACGAGGATTAAAGAGAACACAGAGCAGACAAAGCCAAAATAAAGCAGACACAGAACAAGGAGTAAATACAAAGACATTAACTAAGACACAGAGCTAACATGCAGGAATAAGCCAAGATAAGAGACAGAACAGGTACTAAGTGAGCTAAACTGAATATGCAAAGGTGGGCTTACCTGAGCAGGTGAGATCCAGAATAGAGGAAGAGTAATATGATGTTACACACTTCCTCAGAGCAGATCCAGACTGAACACAGACAGACCTGATCCACCACACAGGTCTGTCTGAGGAATCCTCTCTCTCTCCTACAGAAACAGGAGAGCCACAGTGCAGCTCTCTACAGACAACAGCTGCTGCCTTCAGGGTCCAGTTATAGTATCTCATTGGTCTCCAGTCTCCCTGATATTTCAGCTCCAGTGTTCCTGCACAGCGACTGGCTCCTCCCACCAACCTGACATCATCAGCCTCTGAACAGAAACAAGAGAGTCATCAGTAAAGAAGTGCATTCAAGAGACTAAACTAAAACTTGACAGCTGATTCTCCTTCTGTGATTCTTTCTCTCTTTACCTGTTGAGGTGTGTTGTCCGTCAGCCTGGAGTCCTGTGATTGCAGCACAGCCGTGGACAGAAAAAAAACACTTTTGTAAAGAACTTTCCATCAGCTCAGAAACATCTCAGTGAACTCCCTCTGGAGTCATTTTACCAGTTTACTGTAGGTGAGATGAACATGTGAATACACAGAACAGCAGCCAGCAGACTGGTTCATATAGAGTTAAAGGAAAAGCTCTGCTTCACTTCATCAGGATGGAAATCAGTATGTGGATTCATGCAGTGAGAGCTGCACAAGTTATTTCTGTATTACAAGAAACAGAACATATGTTCATATTTACATCACCACTGTTGATAATGATTTCATCAGGTTTAGCTCTAGATATTATGTCCTAATCCCCAGGCCGTACCGCTATACAGCTTGTTTGCTGGACCTAGGAAGGCATATTAGGAAGTCATTACCCTCATGTTTTGGGTCCAGAAGAATGGCGTATTTACACGTTTATACGGCCTCATTTGGTTGACAATCACTAAAATGAATTACATTTTATGTAGTTGCTATAATGTATATGTTGAACAGATGCAGACTGCATTAACTGTTAAACATGTCTTACACTATTAATGTATTCTAAAATGTATGAACCACCATCTAAGACAATTAGACACATTAATTACAAATGTAAAACACCAAAACGCCAAGATTAAAACTTTTTAAAATATGTATCTGGATGTACCAAATGTGAATGGTCAAAATGAAAAAAATACTAATTGGCCCATTTGGCCCAGAAAACACTCGAGAGCAAACCAAAGCTGTACAATCAAGATTTTTTAATTAACATCTACTGGCTCCACTTGAAAATACAAACAGACCATTTTTTTCCACAGTGACAATTTTCAAAATACTATCTTGCAATGTTGAGAACAAAAAAAAAAAGCTATACCTCAAGTGTTGGCTGAGACATATTTCCCAGATTTCATCTAAATTTTTGAGATATCTCACAAATAGACGAATGTGACTGAGTATGTCTTTGGCCGAGGATAATATGAATTGTTGGACTGATCGGGCTTTGCCTTGATTTATAAAGATCTTAACCTGAAAAACACAAATCAAGACTTCTGTGCTGGTTTCACATTTATGTCCTGTGTTTAACCGTTAACCGATGAAGGCAGACTGCCTCATCCATCCATGATCTTCTGGCTGATCTGCAAAGCGGAGCAGGTGCAGTGAACTCCATGAGGGCTGATGCTGGGGAAAGGAAAAACATGTTTATATAATGTAACACACCACAGCAACCCCTCAGCTACCACCATGGTTAAAATACCAGAAGTAGAGATTGTTCTTACTGTGTTGAGGCAATGCTGCCACCCTGTGACTGAAAATGCCTAAGTGCCATTAGCTTTTGACTGCACAGAATATTCAAATACAGTAACAACTTAATTTCTGTTTATTAGGTTCACTGAGCTAAAACTAATGCAATCCAGTAAAACAGCCCTGCAATAAATGATATCTTCATGAGGGTTAAAATGATTTTTGTAATTTGTATAATGTCGTGATCATGTGTTTTTACTCTTTGTCTCCAAAATGGCTGTTTGACTGAAACATATAAAGACAATTCATACTTAATAGAGCTGAAGAATTTAACATTTTCAAAACGTAATCTTTACTCTAGAGAATTCCTTGTCCTTTACTTTAATACAAATGTTGGTGTGTTGCATCTCTTTTACAGAATAACAGTGTAAGCCACTTTTGGCACAATCTGGGAAATTTCCCACCAAAACAATTTTTTTCTGGAGGCACTGAAATCAAAATAAATCAGGCACCGACCAGCACCACTAAAGACAGCACCACTTATGATCACAAACTGTACACGGTAAGTTGTACCTGGTTCCACCGTGCCGTGTTCTTGGATGTTCTGAACGTGGTTCACCATCACATCTCCATTAGAGTGGAAGCTGCAATCCAGTACAGATGTTTAATAATGGCTGGCCTCCACAGACTCAGGTCCTTCCTTTCTGTAAAAAAGAAAATGTAATTATAACAACAGCCTAAACGAAAAAACCACCAGCCCTGCCATACGTTCGACCTGTACAAAGCTTACAATGCTCTGTCTCTGCTAATGTTCAGTCTGAGATGTGTTAATTATAATAATTTGCATGTATTATGTGTTTTCTAATTTCTAATTTTATAAAGGCAACCGTTTTTGTTTTTGTCCCCATTCATCATGAGCTGAACTCAAAGATCTAAGACTTTCTCTATGCACACAAAAGGCCTGTTTCTCTCAAATATTGTTCACATATCTGTCAGAATCTGTTAGTGAGCACTTCTCCTTTGCCGAGATAATCCATCCACCGCACAGGTGTGGCATATCAAGACGCTGATCAGACAGCATGGGGATTGCACAGGTGTGCCTTAGGCTCATTAGTGAAAATGAAGCAAAACAGTATTTAAGTTGTCATCAGCAGAGTAGCTATGACCTATGACTGTGCTGCTCTTGTTACTTATTTGCCTCTTGCTTGGCCAAGGCCATGAGTGCTCCCTTTGTAAAAGGAATTTCACATCTACAAAAACTCAGTACACATTTAAAAATATCACATTATACACTGAAACACTCATAATCTAAGAAAGAACATGCAAACTCCACACAGAATGGCCCAAGGCTGGATTCAAACCTGCCAAAATTTAAAAATTTAGGATTCACACAACTCACCGTTTCAGCCACGCTGTTGGCATCGCTCCTCAACTTCAGTCTTCTCTGATAACGTTACCGCTTCACTGCCGTTGCATCGGTGAAGAAAATTTGCTTCCAACATGTATCTGGTTATCTGTTTTATGTGTATCTTTGCACTTGTGAAAGCTTTTTGTAACACGGTAAAGTGCACTATAAATAAAGATTATTATTACTACAATGTATAAATCAGGAGGTTGAACACAGAGAGGCTGCCCCGGCAGTCAGGGGAAAGAAAAAGTCACGGATCATTCACAGTGCCTGGAGGTGCTAGCTGTTAGCTCCCCTTCCCCTCCTGTGGATCGCTGCTACACTGGGTGGAAATGGAATCAGCTAGTTAGTTATATTTACAACCAGGAAAAGCAAGCAGGCTAAGAAACCGGACAAAGAGACGTGTTCTATCTACATGCCGAACGATTTAGAGACCAACAAGTATTTAACTACTTGCCTGCAGTGCAGCTGCAGGTAAGCCTGTATGTGGCGCTTGCAGATTTTAATTGTTACGAAGGATCTGCTGGATTTACGGATTTAACAAACAAAGTTTCAGCGTCTGTGTGCAATGCATCCTCCAACTAACAGACATATTTCTCACAAATGTATGACTTAATAATCTCAGAGCAGATCCTTGTTTCTTTCTTGTAAACTTGTGAGTTTTATCTTGCACGTTTCCATTTTAATCTCAAAGAATATCTGAGTTTCTGTTCCTGTAATTTTTGCAACTTTAACTTTCAAAAATGTAGAGTTTTTACTAAGAATATCCCCTCATTTATTCGTTTTGTTTATTTCTTCTTTTCTTAAATGTTGTTGGACTTTGAATGCGATTTTATCCTTATTATAAAAAGAATAAATCAGTATCTTTAATTTGACCTCGCTGTATTCATAAATGAGTTTAAAATGACAGCCCTGAGGATGTGTGTGTGAGAGATGTTGGTGTGAGTGATAAGCCGTTTACAGTAGTGAACTACATGCAAACCGCAACTCCGTCACACACAGAGGGACAGAAGCTACTTGGGTGTGAATGTCAAATTATTTCCTTCTCCTTCAGCTGGTTGCAGTGTAACAGGAACAGTTGAGCCATTTCGTCAGAACCATGGATGAATAATAATCTGGTCAACATGTGTTCAGGTACGAGTCTGGAAAGAGTGGATCTTATTTCAGGAGTCAGCAGATTGTTGCATGTTGTGGATCATAAAGAGAAGTTTAGGAGGTTTACTGTGAAGAAGCAGACGAAGAGATGAAGTGTGTGAAATATATGAAGCTGAAGAGCAGAAATGAAATGCGACATGTGCAGTAAATATCTCTCCTGATGTTTAGGGACGTTGCTCTAAATCTTTGTTAGACCGAGACACCAGCTGTTCAACAGCAGCAGCCTTTCATATTGTTCTGATTTTCTCCCAGGTCCAATAAAGAGATCTGAATTCTAACACATGATGTTTAAAGCAGAGTCCTACCTGAGCTCCACAGCAGCAGCAGCAGCACCAGGTGATCCATGTCCAGGTAGACCGTCTCTCTGGCCGTCCGCCTGCTCTCTGCTCTGATCATCGTGTGCTGTCCTCAGTGTAGATCTGTGGACAGGAAGAGGTGGAGCTTTACTGGAACACAGCTCATGTAGTTGTCTTTAGTTCCACAGTGAAGACTCCTCGTCAGACTGAGTCTCTGTCAGGATCAGGGTTTCTGTCGGCCGTGTTCATAACCTGGTGTTTGTGAGGTCCTGTGTGGCAGATTCATGTGGGCTCTGAGAATCGCTCTCAGTCTGGCCCCTCTCATATCATGGTGAGTGGGGGCAAAAACAAAAGGGTTGTGTTTATAATTTTGTTCAGTGTACTTCATTCCAATTATGTGCTAGATCCATTAAAAACAGAGAGCAGGCTGTTGGCTCCTTCTCATCTCAGATGATCTACTCATTTTTACACAGCTGCTGCTTTTCCCCTCAGGTGGTGGACAGAATATGTGATGTGTTGAACAAAAACATGCAGCATTACTGCCCCTCATTTCTGCCACACAAGCACCAGGCCAACTTTGAAAACTTTAATATATTAAATGAACTGGATGATCTGAGGTTAAGATAGTAATCATGACAGAACAGAAAATAATATGTAAGAATGATGGTGACAGTTTAACTTCTGCTTTTGTGGTGCAAAGAGCCAAAAAAGAGACGTATGAGATAAGTATGTGTGTTTGTTGCAACAGGAACTGGTGCTGGTAGTGAAGGGCCATGTTTACTGTGTCGTCCACAGACCTGTTGGCTCTTTAGGCAAACTGCAGGGGGGGGGTCCAGGAGTGGGTCTGTGACGGATTTGAGGTGGATCAACACAAGGCGGTCAAAAGACTTTACGACTACAGAGGTCAGGGTGATGGGTCTGTAGTCATTTAGTTATCTGAGTCTGTCTGTAAATTATTTTTTGTCTTGTCTCTTTTTGTAATCTGCTTGGAAAATATCTGCCTCCACCTCATGTAAGCCTTGTTGCAGGCAGGCAAGCAGTCCGAGACAGCAGTTTGTAAAGTTGGGAAGCTCCAGGTCAGTATGTTTGGACATTGCTTTTGGTGGCCCCCAGGGGTCAGGGTTGGGCCCCAAACTGTTTATCTTGTATATTAATGACATATGTTCAGTATCTAATGTTGTTTGCAGATGATACAAATATATTCCGTTCAGGTGAAAACCTACAGCAACTAGTGGAGGACGTCACTAAAGAAATGAACAAACTAAAAATATGGTTTCATAGAAATAAATATTCATCATCAAATTTGAATAAAACAAATAATGTCATTTGGGAATTGCAATATGACTATTCAGGTGAACATACAAATGGATGGGGTTGTAACTGAAAGAGTGCATGAAAATAAATTTCTTGGGGTAATTATAGATGACATCATGTACAATCTAAACTATCAAGATCAACTGCAGTATTAAACAAAGCAAAACAGGTTCTGGATCAAAAATCACTCCACATCTTGTACTGTTCAGTAGTTTTAATATATTTCAATTACTGTCCTGAGATTTGGGGACACAACTACAAATCTGTTCTCCAAAAAAGAACAATATGGATTATTCACAGCGCTGGGTATAGGGATCACATTCACTCATTCTTCTTACAGTCATCCATCCATCGTCAACTGCTTATCCTGTGTACAGGGTCCAGCTGACATTGGGCGAAAGGCAGAGTACACCCTGGACAGGTTGCTAGTCTATCGCAGGGCCACACAGACAGACAAACACTCACACACCAAAGGACAATTTTGGAGACACCAATTAACCTAGTCCACATGTCTTTGGGTGGTGGGAGGAAGCCCAGTGAATTTGCCACGGGCTTCAGACACTGCATAAATGTGTTAATCATCACTTCCTGTGTCCCCTATGTGGCGCTACATAGCACTTCGCACTACGACTATAACTGAACATGTAGATGTGTTTGGGGCAGGACTGTAATGAAGCATGTAAAGTTTGGTGCAGATGTGAGCATGTACACTGAAGTTAAAACAACTTCCTCTTTCATGGCAAAGAGTATAAATTTACCACTACGCCACCGCCACACCGTTAACTGCAAAGTGTACAAGTTTTACAACATGGCTTCATCAATGTGTTTAGGGTTTTGAACTGGGACAGTTTTGAAGTTGATACATCTAACCTGCTAGGAGTAGTACATTACAACATAAAACGTGTCATTTCCGGTTGCCAGCAGGTGACACTATGACACTGAGTAAATACTGGCATATGGATGTGTTCAGGGTGGGTCCCTTAATATACATATCAAATTTGGTCCAGATGTGAGCATGTATACTGAAGTTATAACAACTTCCTGTTTCATGGCAAATCATCAATACTTGACAGCACGCCATAGGCAAACTGGTCGACTGGTAATAACCGTTTGAATAACTCAGAATAACTTATCAATGCGTTTAGAGTACACAGCAAATATCTGAAGTTGGTTGGACTAAACTCCTAGGAGGAGTTCATTAAAGTACAAAGTAAATCACCAAAAATAACCATTAAATCCAAAATGGCCAACTTCCTGTTGGGTGTCTGGCATCGCTCTAAGAGGCTTTTTTGTACGTCTGGACATGATACACATACCACAGAAATGTCATACACGTAGGTGAAACTTTGTTCGGGGGCTACTCTGTAGGGGGCGCTAGTGAGCCATCTTGCCACGTCCATGCGTGAAACCCATAAAATAGTTTGGTGAGTTTGAGTATGTTTAGGCTCCCAAAATTGAGGTTGCTTTAGTCCTTAATCCTTTAGTTTCAATAGGGACCCCACACGTTTCGTGCTCAGGCCCTAACTAAAGCAACGTCCAGACATAAATCAGTTTAAAATCAGATATAAAGATATGGTTTTCTAGGGTTACAGGGATGAAGAAGGGTGTCAATAATCAACGAGCGTTTTGTGTTGTTGGGGCTAGTATTTTCTTTCATTTAATTGATAAATCGTTGCAGCTGTATGATGAACATCTTGTTGTTGAAGAGTGTTTGTAGCATCACTCAGAATCTGCTGCTGTGAAACCAGGTTCTGTTCCAGAAGTTAGAAAACTTCATTCTTTGACTTTTGCACGTATTTAGAGAAATAACTGATATCTCTATAAGAACAAGGCTTACAGGCAGTTGATCCAACAGATCGAGCAGCACAGAAACAGGCAAGATACTCCAGACACGACAATGACCGGACAGAGACTGAACAGAAACAGTAAACATTTAACACCTGGTGTAGGAGCCATTTCAATGTTTATGTCCAGGTTTGGCCATTAGGTGGCACTAGGGTTATGGCATAGTGATTGGGGCTTATCTACTTAGGCTAGCTGTAATCAAGGACAGGTGTTGCTAGAGGGAAAAGGGCAAACTAGTTTTTGAACGCCACGCCAGGCGACGGAGGCTGTGGTTGAATGCATGTTAAGTGACTGTTGGTGAAGATGGAATATTGTTCTGTTATGGAAAAGGAAATCCTTGTGTAAATCCAATAAACATCTCTCACAACAGAGAAGAAAAGATAACTTTAAGCTTTGTTGTATCATTGCTCAATCAAGCCAAAGCGACCACGGTAAGCGCGTCAACTATAGCCCACTTTAACCCTCTGCATAACCCTCGGCTGTTTTAAGCTTAGCGGTTACACCTGGGACTAACAAGCAGGCGGGAGAAACACAGATGAGAGGGATCAGGACTAATGAGACAGGCAGGCAGAGGGATTCTGAACTAACAGACAGGATACAGGTTACTAAACACTAAACACAGACCATATCAAAATAAGACGTAACAGATCAGGGGCCCATTCTTCGTACGTTGCTTAAAACAACCGAGATCAAATGAGACATCCAAGATAATATCATCGGCCTAATCATGATCTGGCTAATTGGGTTCTTCGAACACACCTGCCTTTTATGATTAGTACAGCTGGATTGAGTTATCGGAGATAATTGCACGTTCATGTGCTGGTTTAAAAGGGGATATGTATCGATAGTAGAAACATTGATCAGCAATGCTGCTATTGGCTGTTCACCATGGCCAAAGAGCGCGCTCAGTTTTTCCTCTGCAGCAGAGCAAGAGTTATTGCTAGAAGGATATACAGAATTTGAAAACTTACTTAAAACGTCAGGGAACACCTTACAGTGTGCAAAAGCCAGGAGAGAGGGCTGGCAAAAAGTTGCAGACAAATTAAATGCGTAAGTGCTCCATGTTATGGTTCTATCACTTATTACAGTATATATTCTTATATTTTAATAATTTAATTATTGCTTAATGTCAGAGCCACCTCAGGACCCACTAGAACATGGGAACAAGTAAAAGTGAAATACAAGAATATTCTTCAAAATGGTAATCTTTTCTACTTCAACTGTTTAGTCTGTTTTACCAAAATAAATGTTAAATTATGTGTTCGTCTGTTTGTAACAGCAACCAAGAAAAAGGCAGAGCAGAAAAAAAACAGGCGGTGGTTCTGCACCCCCACATTATACCCCGGCAGCTCTTCCTTAGACCAAAAGCCAGGGACCAGTCGCAACATCTTCATTACTGGTAAATGAGTTTTAAATTATCTTGCTGCACTGTAAATAATTTGTTGCTGCATTGAATTAAGTATGTCTATAATCCAAATGGCTGGTACAGTCATTTCAACTGATAAATATTGAGTAGTGATGAATTGCTTTGACTTGTGAAGGTGAAAACTGCATAACTTAATGTAAAAATATTTTGCAATATGTTATTGATCACATTTTTTCCCTAGTGTAGTACATTGTAATGCCATTGTGTTCTCCTCTTTTGTGCAGTTTTACATAATACACCAACACTTTTGTTGTGGTTCCAACAAATTAATGATGTATATGACACCCTCACGAGAAAAACGATATCTCTCAATAAGTATATTATCGCGCTGCGCTAAAGGATCCTGTCCATCTCGCAATACGCGATTAATTCGAAAAGCCCTTCGAATTATTCTCTCCATCTTCAGCAACAGGTTCTTCACACAGAGCTGACTGGTTCCAGCCACTCTCTGCGGCTAGTGTGCAGAATTATACGGCACAATCCACAACCCCTGCTGTCCTTGACGGAGTCCCATCAATGCTCTGGCTGCTTCCCTGCCAGGAGAAATGTGCTGGACAATCTGGGTGAAGGTACGGGTAAACAGCTAAAAGGAGTGGCAGACAGGAGAGTCTTGACCCCATTACCTCGAGGGCCATGCCTCGTCTCGGCCCTGATAAGTGGGAAATCACATAGGCGATCTTAGCTCCATGAGTGGGGTAGGAGCAGCTCAAAATGCAGGCTACACTGAGTAAGGAAGGCTCGACAGTCACCGGACTCACCAGAAAAGCGTTCAGGGCGAGACAGATGGGTTGAAGCCACAGGGAGCGCGGGCGGAGCTGGAGGCAGGTTTTCTACAGCAACAGTGGGGAACGCCGGGGTGATAGGTTCTGCTAATGGTGCGGGAGCCAGCAACTGTATCTGGTTGGACAGGTGGGAAATCTGCTCGCACACGATGGTCCAAGGTCTGTTTGCTGCTCAGACACACCACGCATCTCCTGCTGGATGGCTGAGAGAACTTCCTCCTGCTGGTACAGCCGCTGTCCCTGGATCCGCAGGGCTTTCCTCATAGGTTCGGAGTCGGCAAAGTCTCTTGTTTGGCCAGACCGTACTATCAGGCTCTCCCAAGAAATGAACTCACAATGCACAACTCCGATAAGATGAGCAATAACTTTATTGCAGGATGATACAAAAGTCCAGGTAAAGGTATCCAGAACACAAGGTGAGAGTCGGGGTCAAAAAACAGTGCTACGGTCAAACTCACTGATTAGACGGGAATCACACAAGGAATCAGGCTGGAAAGAAACCTCAAGGGAAGGTGGGTTTATATATACAAAGGGAGGGGAGACAATGAGACACAGGTGCAGCACATTAGGGTGGGGACAGTTAATCACACATGGAAGGAAGGCAGACGAAGACCTGAGACGAGACACAAGATGAGTAACTGAAACAAAACAGGAAGTGGTAACAGACAAGGAAACTGAACACATCACTCAACTCGGGGTAGGCACTAGATAGGCTAGTCTCATTTTTATTCATTTATTTTTTTTATTCAAGCTTCATATATCTATTCAGATTATTGGGTTAGTTATGAGGATATTTCACAGCAAATGCGTAAAAAATATGTGAAGTAAAAAGCAAAGAGAAATTCATATGAAATAAGCAACTTCCTTAATTACTAAAGGATTCAACGTGATTAGAAAAGAGGCTAAAAGCAAAATTCCTTCATGACAAAATATTCTGTATCCACAAATATGAAATTGTTAAAAAAACAAAGTTTCAGTTTTTGGTATTTTGAGGGTGGAAAAGACAGAAAAAGAAAGAGGGGATTCCATTCCACGCTATGTTGCTTGAACCTTTTTGCTGATTTATATTTTAATAAAGACACTTTGAGTAGAGAATCTTAAAGATTATTTTCCCCTCTTCCCCCTCCTGCTGCCAGGTAAGGTTCATCCACACTGCCTACACCAGCCTCCTGGGTCGGCGTGGCTCTGGTTCTGAACTGTGCCGGGTGTTTGGACCCTGATACTTAGTTTTAATATGAAACTCCATATTTGTGAGGAAGCTTTTTTTAAAGCTTGACGTCTTCAGGAGGAACCAATGGGCTTGGAGCTGAGAGCCACAGACAGGAAGTCTGAAAAGACTGACACGCTGTTGGTTTTGCTCTTTTCATGTTGAGAGTAATAAAATGTTTCCAATGTAATCTAATAATTCCAGCCGGATTGTTTAAAGGGAACATCAGTATAAAAGTGTAAAATCCTGGACTGAGCTGACATGATCCTTGGAGGTCCTACTCTGCTCCCTGAGCTCCTTCCTCTTCAGTCGGCCCACCTTAAACTGCACAAACACCCAGGTTATAATAATCCAGCTCAATGTCCTCCTGCCTGCCCGGCTTCTGCCCCCTGCTGGCCTGGAGAGACATGACAGAGACATGAGAGTTACTCTTCTTCAGTAAACACAGACTGAGTGCTTCATCTCAGTCCTCTGAACAACAGACACGTGTCAGTACCTTATAGTAGAAATAAAGGGCAGCGTTCACCAACACCAACAGCAGCAGCAGAGTCAGCGGCCGGACGACCAATATGATGAGAAGACCTGTTGGATCTGATCAAACACATGGACAGTCATCACATCACACACCATCATGAGTCCATCAGCTCCCATTAAACACAAACTGTAGAGACCTGAAATCTCCAAAACCACTTCAACATGGAGCTGTGGGATTCTGTCCGTCAGTAATCTCTATCAACAGATATCTGAACGCAGAGTCTGGAGGCAGGGGACCAGGTTTTGGTATCGGCACAGTTCTGGTTTCTGTTTAGAGTGCGACCAATCAGGTTTGAGCGGGCATTGGTTTCATGACGGTAAACGGTCCTTACGGAGAGCAAAAGAGGAATGCAGTGGCCCAAATGAACTCTGGGTATCAGCTATCGTCTGACGGTGGTTTACTTTTTATAAATGTATCTGCATTCAAATCGGCGTCAGACAGCGAATGGGTTCTGAGATTGTTCTGACAGAGACTCTTAAACTTCACTTCTTCCCCTTCATATTTACATTAAAGTTGGCTCTTGATCACTTCATTGTGTTTGTTAATATAGTTGTTGTCCTACTGGTCCATCGGTTTCCTGCCTGTCTGATCTGAAGCGGGATCTCTCCTCTGGTGATCCTCCTGAAGCTTCTTTTCTGTGGATTTCATGATCCTGTCCTGAGTGCTGTGTTTTGGGGTTTTGATTCTGAGGGTTTGGTTTTGTATCTGCATGTTAGTCCCGTCATCTGTTCTGTGTTTATTCATTTATCAGTTTGGTATCTGCTATTTAGTCTGTGTTTTGGTTCCATGTCTTAGTTCCCAGTCTGGTGTTAATGTCTTAGTATTTACTCCTGGTCCGTGTACTTCCGTGTTTGTTATTTTGATCTGTTCAGTATCCGTCTTAGAGTTGTTGCGTTTTGGGTTTGGTTCTATCTGTTGTCCAGTATCTCTTATATAGTTAGTCTGTGTACTTCTGTGTTTTACCCATGTCTGCTATGAGTTCTGTTTTGTCCCATCCTCAGTCTGTTTAGTTTTGTTGTGATCTGTCTGCTTGTGTCTGTTACCCCAGTAATAATGCATGTCAGTCTCTGTTTTCCCCTGCTCTCTCCCTGCCTGCCTGTGTCTCGTTAGTCTCATGTCTGTCACCTGTGTTGCTCCCGGCCTGCTCGTCCCTGTGTATATATACCTGGTGTTTCTGTTTAGTGTTTGTCCAGTCATTGTGGTGTGTTGTCCTGTTTTTGTCCTGCCTTGCTTGTCGCGCTCGTCTTGTCAACCTGTTTCTTTGGATTTAGGATTTTCTTTTTGGATAACCTTATTTTTTGTACTCTGTTTATCAGCCACTCCGCCTGTAAGTGTGCTTGCCTTATGTTAAATAAACCTTTTTGTACCGTACCAACTCTGCTCAGTGTCCTGCGTTTGGGTCCATCAACCTGCCTCACCACACAAACTGTGACAGTGGAGTTTGTTTTGTTCCTGTCCCGCCACACCTCTACACGATGCCTCAGGTCCTCGGACGCAACAACACTAGAAACCATCAGGACAAAGTGCCGGACCTGGGGTGACGGGGTCTTTGCAGTTGCTGCGCCCTCCCTCAGAAACACCACATGCTTGGAAACTATCAGCTGATTGTTGACAATCAGTTCGGACTGATCATCTTTTCCAAAGCTGCATGGAAACAGTGTGACGTTTCAGCTGCTCTGCTTCAGCTTACCTGAGACAGTGAGAGACAGCCGACGGCTCTCAGAGGAGAAGTCATGAGAAAAAACATGGACGTGATAAACACAGCTGTAGCTTCCTTGGTGGGCGGGCTCTGCGGCAAGAAACAGGAAGTGGGCAGAGTGATTGACAGCTGGCTGGGTGTAGTTGGTTGATATGATGGAGGAGGTGAAGGCGAGCTGGAAGGAGCCTCCTGGGTACTGTGGCTGGATGGAGCAGCTGATGTTTAAGGTGGAGCCCCTGGACACCTGAAAGCCCTGCTGCTGGGCCTCGGAGACCCCGTCCACGGAGGAGGACGCAGAGATGTTGGGCTGAAGCAGCAGGTCTGTAAACACACAGATGATGAAAGGTCACATCAACAAAATGGCCCCTGAAGAAGGAAGTGATGTCACAGGTCTGACACGGGTAACAAACATGGAGCAGAGCGATGACAGACTGTAAAAGGAGGGACTGGATCCACCTGGTGGGACGTCCCCAAACACAGAGACAGACAGACAGGTTCCTCCAGGTGTGTCCTGTCAGGTGAAGCTTCCAGAAACAAGCCCACCTCTCTACACTTTAGGACGTCACTGTCCTGGAGAACTTTACAGTTCAGTCCAATGGAAACCACTGAGACACTGAGACAGAGGAGAGGACACACTGGAGACATTACTGTCATACATGATGTCATAGATGATGTCACTGATGGGCTTACCTGAGCAGGTGAGATCCAGGATGGTGGAAGAGTAATCTGATGTTACACACTCCCTCAGAGCAGATCCAGACTGAACACAGTCAGACCTGATCCACCACACTGGTCTGTCTGAGGACTCCTCTCTCCGTCCTACAGAAACAGCAGAGCCACAGTCCAGATCTCTACAGACAACATCTGCTGCCTTCAGGGTCCAGAGAAAGGAACTCACTTTTCTACAATCTCCCTGATGTTTCAGCTCCAGTGTCCCTGCACAGCGACTGGCTCCTCCCACCAACCTGACATCATCAGGCTCTGAACAGAAACCAGAGAGTCATCAGTAAAACAAGTTTCATCAGAACAGAAATGAACCAAATCAAAGCTGCAGCTCCTCTTCTACCTGAGCAGGTGAGTCCAACAGCTTTTCCAGGTGAGCAGGTGTTTCTAGCTGAGCCTGAGCTTCTACAGTCCAGGAGAGCAGACTCATGGCCTCCACACTGGAACTCTTTGGTCCACATCGGAGCCTCCACTTCTCCATAGAGCGCCCCCTGGAGGACTGAAGGAGCCCCACAGCCGAGCTCCCTACAGACCACCTCTGCATCCTGCTGGTCAAAGTCAGCTTCACACACTGAGGACCACCTCTGGTTAGACTGGTTAGACTTCACCTCCAGTCTGCCTGAGCACAGACTAGTCCCGTCCAGCAGCCTGACAGAGTCTGGAGAGATAATAGAAGATGAAATAGAGATAAAGACAGCAGACACAAAAGAAAAACATGTCATGAAACAACAATTCAGTGATTCAAGGTGGACTCAGCACAACTCCAACATCAGTTCATCATTAACAACAGAACACATCTTTCTACCAGCACAGACTGCAGCAAGTTCACCAGCACATTTCCATTTAATACTCTGTCACATGGGCTGTGCGATATGATGATTAACATCATCTGATGATAGAAAAACATTTATTGTTTACAATTATGTTCTATCATTTAGAATCAGCATATACAAAGGGAGTCAGCGGGGTCCGTGTTTCATCCCATCATTCAATTATTCCATTTAATCTGGCAAACCAATAACGAAAAAACGAATAAACATTTAATTTTTCTGTTTTTCTGTATGAACCAAATAGGAAACTTGACATTTGTTTCCTTACTTTCCGCTCAAAACGGAAAATATAATAAACAAGGAAACCAAAATAAATCTAGAACTGCAAGCAGTTGTAAGCTCCCGGCGCCAGCCTCTCCCCTTGTCCCGCGGAGGCCGCGCAAGTCGACCCGTGCGCCCCGCCCTGGTTCGGGGGGCCCGTGGGGAATAAACGACAATGTATGTCTATGGGAGTGTTATTTCATATACGCTTAGTAGCTCCACCTAGAGGCCAACTGCCACCAAATTTCACACAGCCCGTCGGGAGGGCGTGGTGTGTAGATTGGCCATTGCAAACCTAAGATATGACATGACATCCAGTTTTTTGAGTTTGGGCAAAAATTAAATTAAAAAAAAATTTATAATTAGTTTATAATTAGGACGTTTTTTGGCGGAACTTAATTCCCTCTACAAGCCTTTATTGGCTCGGTCCAGAGATGGTCCGTGCCAATCGGCCATTCCAAACCCAAGATATTACGTCACTTTGTGTTTTTAGCGTTTTTCGCAAATATTTGTTAGCTTATAAATGCAGCATTTTTCTTTGGATCAGAATTACCTCTACAAACTTTCATCAGCTGGATATAAGGTTTTTGATAAAAGCCTTCGTGAGCTCCAAGCCCAAACGCAAAAGAATTTGTTATAGCGCCCCCTAGAGGTGGAAGTGTGCAAATTTTTGCGCCTGCGGTCGCTGCGGTGACCTGAACCTACCCTATGAGTTTTGCATCTGTAGCACTTACCGTCTAGGCTGTAGTATCAGTTTTCTTCATGGAAGAATAATAAACTGGTTCCCAGCCCACTCTTACCCCTAATAATAGGTCGAATTTACATTTTCTTTATTTTTCTGTATTTGTTTTCCCATTTCCCACAGTGCCGTAAATTCTGTTTTGCGCATGCGCAGTGGATCTCTCTCTCTCTCTCTCTCTCTCTCGTCGGGCCTAACGTGGGGGTAGCATCAGAGCTCCATTGATGATGGCTTTTTTTTTATCCCCACGCACTTCCATCCGGTTCAACATACTCAGAGTTGATTGAACTAATTCTCAGCTGCTGTTCTGGAACCGAAAACCCGAACTTTCTCAGGTTTAGTCAACTCAGAGCTCAGGGATAAGCTCAGTGTCTGTTAAGCCTGCTTCCTGAAACAGGGCCCTGACTTCAGATGTTTGGACCCCACTGTAACTTAGGTGTAGGTGAATCTTATCATACAAATCAAGGATTATTCCGATTTTATAATGTCGTTCTTATATTTTAGGGTGCCGAAATCTGAACCCCATACCCTACAATGCAGAATACATGGGGCACAAGCTGCATGTAGATCAGAATGAAAAGCTTGTTATGTTTGGAGTGACCCAAGTAATGGCTAACGATGGTTTTAGCAAGAAGGTTGTCAGTCACTCCTTCCAATAAAGAACAACATATTCATTTATGAGGAAGTGTACAGGTAAAATAACCGTTATTGGTAGTGTGAATGTCAAAATTTCATTGGTCAAGATACTGTGCCCAAATTGCTCGGTGGTTGTGTGGTAGCTTGCCGCTGTAACTCCAAATTCTGCGAGCAGTCAGATTCTGTGTCAAAACCCAAACCACAATCTTTTCTTAAACCATTTCCTCTTTGGCTTGGAGGGACCAGTTTGCGTCCCTGGTTTGCTTCCATTGTCGTGGCGTCCCACTCTCACTAACAACTACATTCTTTAACCGGCTTATGCGCACACACACATGTACACACACACACACACACACCCACCCACACAGACACACACACCCACCCACACAGACACACACAGTGTCAGACACAGACACAAACAAACTTAGGTTGTCCCTGGTAGAATTATTCCTGATGCTTTTCTTTCAGTTACTTATTTAAATTAATTATTATTCCAGCTCTCGTGGCTGTGCTGTGTTGCTTATTTAGTGTGTGTGACTGTTTCTTGTTTTCATTTTTCTCTTAGTTGTCTTACTATGTCAGCTGTTTATTGCTGCTGTTCGGCTGGTTGTCTTTTACTATTATTATTATTTTTTATTGTTTGTTTTTGTTTGTTGGTGTTGTTTTTCTCCTCCCCAAGCCCCCCTCTCTGTTCTATTGCAGGTTTCGTTGCTTTCTGCAATTGGTGTTTCCCACAGCTTTTCCCTGTTGTCCCCACCTTCCATCCCCCTTCTCTTGCAGGTGTTGTCCTTTCTCTGTGCTGTCTGTTTGTGCCCCCCCATCCCCGTGTCTGCCCCCCTGTCCGGCCCGGTGACAAATCAGTACATAATTAAATAAATAATAAAACAGACAAAGGAGTATTTTAATACTCTCTTTTTAAAGTAAAATCTGTCTGGCACAATATGGTGTCCAGGTCATTATACTCTACACCAGGCTGCTGGGCAGGACAGGTTTTAAAAAAACAAAACAAAAAGCTGTGTAGTGTGAACAGCACGGCTGTGTTGTCTGCACGAGGCTTCACTAACTGTGATCCTTGATCACTGATGCTGCCTCATAACACAAAAGACACAGATCTTGCCTACGGGTTTTTCTCCTTGAAGCACAAACATGTATTCACTTTCCCACCATTCATGAAATTGCCTTCCTTCTGCATAAATTTTTCTCATCTTGGACATTTAGGGATTGTTTGTAAACATTTCTCATCTCCACTTGTCGGAAAACTTCTGTAGTGGGTGTGGAAACATCGCAATCTAGTGGCGGGATGCCGTCTTGGATCACAAAATCGACATGCATTGTGGGAGATGTAGTTTATGACTTTTATTTTAGGACAATTATGAATTTTTAAAGCTTTCGCGGGCCACATAAAATGACGTGGCGGGCCACAATCGGCCACAGGCCACAAAAGCTGGCAGAACACAGATACAATACTCAAAGGCAGCCTTACCTTCAGACTCCTTCTACAAGGGTGAAATAAATGTTTTGTTAAAAATGAATCCAAGTTTCTTGCAATTGTATTTCTAATGAGGGCAGGGAGACTTACACTATCCTTAAAAACCTGCACAGAACCATGTGATCGAGAGAATGTGGTAAGAGGTGAATGCCCAAGTCAACTACACTTTAAAGGCAGCTTTGATAGAGCTGGTGGACCAAGAGGAACTGGACATGGAGGACAACACATCAAAGTATTGTGTGTCAAACCTGGCATGCCAGATGGCTAGGATTGGCATCACAAAATTCACAGAGGCATGGAATGCACACAGGATCCCAGATTAATTTCATTACTATCATGACTTATTAATTAAGCAGTTTAAATCTTTTTTGCTGTTCTATTAAAGATTTAAATATGTATTGGATTAATTAATTTGAATTAAACTACAAATTTAGTACTGACTAAAACTGCAGTATATGGGCAGAACATGTAAAACATGTTATGTCTTGCAGGAAAGGGAATACCCTAAAGAAGGGTGTCATGCAAAACTTCGAGGACCTTCTGCCTATTGGTTCTGTTGCAGCTGACCTGTATCAGCAGGAAGTGGGATCAGTGTTGAAAAGGGAATCCATTTTTGGATGTGATCCTTTCCCCTCTGGAGAGGCCCAACAATGGACTGAAACTGAGTTTGGTTCTCACTTCGACATGATATCACCATACGAAAATGTGGTTCACCATAACTACGGCCCTTTTAAAGATGCAATTAGGTCTCTTATTGATTTCACCTGAAGGTGTGTGTAACCTGTTACACAGTGACCTGCAATGGTCAATAAAGAAGCAGTATACTTCCAAAAATAACATTTATTACAAAGGAAACTGTAAAAGTGGTTTCAGTCCATAACAAGCTAAATTGCACTAACAATGCAGTAACTGTGATTGTTTGCAATGAATACACAGCACGTACAATCTTTGTTTCTTTGTTAATCTTCGTTTTAAATGTAAATGTCATGTAAAGAAGTTGAGCTTTTGTCTAAAAATCAAGCTCAGATGTACAGTAAAGAACATAACATCAGTTAATCTGTTTTAACTACTTCCTTTATAAACTGTTCTTTTAAGAGGTCAGTGGCCGTTAGGAACAACTGCTTCATTCCCAAATCTGGTAAAATTGACCATGTTTCGTTATCACATCTGCATGTTATATAAATCCTGTTTGATGTTTTATAACAATGACCTCTTCTACACTCAAACTGTCTTCAGCCCTTCGACTTAAATGTAGGATCAGAAAAAAAATTATTCAAGATGTATTCAAATTGTGTATACTGTATGAACAAATGATTAAACATCTTTCTGAATATTTTACTCTGTAAAAGTGCCAACCTACGGTACATTCTCTAAGCTGTTGTAAATTTATATTTCTGTAGGGTAAATAGTCTTTTTTTGTGACCAAATATGTTACTGAGTCAACAGTAAAACACATTTTTCAAAAGCAACGTGTTACAAGCAACATAATATACATAACCCCCCCAAAAATTTATTAAATAAATAATTATAAAAATAATTATAAAAATTAAAAAAATAAAACCGAATAAACAAAAATGTATTAAAAATTAAACAAGGCAATGCTAAAATACACAAATAAATAAAGATAATAATAAATAATATAAATTATTAAAAAAAGTAATATTACTAATTCAAGTTAGTGATGGCCATACAAAAATATGCATATCACATCGTGCCTAAACATACACACGCACATTATATAGATATAAAAACCTACAGACACACACAGATCTGAATCACATGCCAATACACCCACATATGTAAACCCATGTCACCCTACGCTCCCCAGGACCCCATGGGCTGGTAACTGTAACCCCAGTCTGTCTTTTACTGTCTCTGCTGCTAGAAGCCACATATCCACATTTATCTGTCTAGCTCCATTGATGCGGGCTGTTGAAGGTCGGATGCCACTGCTTAATGGTCAGAGTGTGTGGAGGCTTCCAGCGCACAGCCACCATTTTTTTTTGCAGCTATAAGTACAGCGAGGACTATCCTTTTCTGATGTTTAGAAACCTGGGGGTAAACAGTCTTATAATTAAATTATAATGATTAAATTCTAGGGCTGGGCACGTTAATGCATTAATTAATTAACGCCAACAATTATTTTATCACGTTAACGCAGCTTTTATTATTATTATTGTGAAAGTCTGTTTCTCACTGGCCCTGAATACACATCCAGTCAAACCATGGATCACGGGGGGGGGGGGGGTCGATCAGCCTGCAAATCACCCAACTGAACTAGCAGATAAGGGAGGCTTCGGCAGACTACGCTGTCATGAAATGTCCTAATGTCACCATCTGGCCAAAAGAATGATTTACCAGTGTGCTTTATACTGTGAGAATCTTTCTTCTCCGTACACATTCCAGTGTGTATAAAATGTAACATGCAATGTCACGCTGGAGACATTACTGTCATACATGATGTCATAGAAGATGTCATTGATAGGCTTACCTGAGCAGGTGAGATCCAGGATGAAGGCAGAGGAAGTTGATGTTACACACTCCCTCAGAGCAGATCCAGACTGAACACAGTCAGACCTGATCCACCACACAGGTCTGACTGAGGACTCCTCTCTCTGTCCTACAGAAACAGCAGACCCACAGCCCAGATCTCTACAGACACCAGCTGCTTCCTTCAGGGTCCAGTCAGAGTATCTCACTGGTCTCCAGTCTCCCTGATGTTTCAGCTCCAGTGTTCCTGCACAGCGACTGGCTCCTCCCACCAACCTGAAATGATCAGGCTCTGAACAGAAACCAGAGAGTCATCAGTAAAACAATAAATTGAGTTTCATCAGAAGAGAAGTGAACCAAATCAAAGCTGCAGCTCCTCTTCTACCTGAGCAGGTGAGTCCAACAGCTTTTCCAGGTGAGCAGGTGTTTCTAGCTGAGCCTGAGCTTCTACAGTCCAGGAGAGCAGACTCATGGCCTCCACACTGGAACTCTTTGGTCCACATCGGAGCCTCCACTTCTCCATAGAGCGCCCCCTGGAGGACTGAAGGAGCCCCACAGCCAAGCTCCCTACAGACCACCTCTGCATCCTGCTGGTCAAAGTCAGCTTCACACACTGAGGACCACCTCTGGTTAGACTTCACCTCCAGTCTGCCTGAGCACAGACTAGTCCCGTCCAGCAGCCTGACAGAGTCTGGAGAGATAATAGAAGATGAAATAGAGATAAAGACAGCAGACATGAAATAACAATTCAGTGATTCAAGGTGGACTAAGCACAACTCCAACATCAGTTCATCATTAACAACAGAACACATCTTTCTACCAGCACAGACTGCAGCAAGTTCACCAGCACATTTCCATTTAATACTCTGTCACATGGGCTGTGCGATATGATGATTAACATCATCTGATGATAGAAAAACATCTCTGGTTTAAAATGATGTTCTATCATTTCATCAGAATCAGAAATACTTTATTGATCCCCGAGGGGAAATTCTTCAGTCCCAGTTCCTCACATTGGACATCAAAGTATAAAGGAAGAGAAATAATAAGAGAAAGTTGGTCAATAGCAGATAAAGGAATAAACAATTTAAAATAAATATTAGAATATAAATCAGAGTGTGGAAAATGTAAAGTGTTTCAGGCTGTATGAGAGAAGTTTACTGATAAATAATAATAACAATAATTAATACAGATAGTGTTGAATGTATTAAAATCCTTAACCTTGGACAGAGAGTAGAGAATACTGCACATCAGTTTCTGAAATATTTCACTACAAGCTCTGTTACTGACTAACAGAGCGTGGGACTCTCTGAGGGAGGAGTCAAAGAGTTTGAAGGACTTCCTGTGGCGCTCTGTGGTGCACGTTGAGTCTTGCACTGAAAGTGCTCCTGTGTTTGACTATCACTACAGGTGCTGGTCATATAATTAGAATATCATCAAAAAGTTGATTTCAGTAATTCCATTCAAAAAGTGAAACTTGGATATCATTCATTCCACACAGACTGATTTATTTCAAATGTTTATTTAATTTAATTGTGATGATTAAAACTAACAACTAATGAAAATCCCAAAGTCAGTATCTCCGAAAATTAGAATATTACTTCAGACCAATACAAAAAAAGGATTTTTAGAAATTTTGGCCAACTGAAAAGTATGAACATGAAAAGTATGAGCATGTACAGAACTCAATACTTAGTTGGGGCTCCTTTTGCCTGAATTACTGCAGCAATGTGGCGTGGCATGGAGTCCATCAGTCTGTGGCACTGCTCAGGTGTTATGGGAGCCCAGGTTGCTCTGATAGTGGCCTTCAGCTCTTCTGCATTGTTGGATCTGGCGTATCGCATCTTCCTCTTCACAATAGCCCATAGATTTTCTATAGGGTTAAGGTCAGGCCAGTTTGCTGGCCAATTAAGAACAGGGATACCATGGTCCTTAAACCAGGTCCTGGTAGCTTTGGCACTGTGTGCAGGTGCCAAGTCCTGTTGGAAAATTAAATCTGCATCTCCATAAAGTTGGTCAGCAGCAGGAAGCATGAAGTGCTCTAAAACTTCCTGGTAGACGGCTGCGTTGACCTTGGACCTCAGAAAACACAGTGGACCAACACCAGCAGATGACATGGCACCCAAACCATCACTGACTGTGGAAACTTTACACTGGACTTCAAGCAACGTGGATTCTGTGCCTCTCCTCTCTTCCTCCAGACTCTGGGACCTTGATTTCCAAAGGAAATGCAAAATTTACTTTCATCAGAGAACATAACTTTGGACCACTCAGCAGCAGTCCAGTCCTTTTTGTCTTTAGCCCAGGCGAGACGCTTCTGACGCTGTGTCTTGTGTAATGCGACAGCTGAAACCCATGTCTTGCATACGTCGTGGTGGTTCTTGAAGCTCTGATTCCAGCTGCAGTCCACTCTTTGTGAATCTCATTTTTGAATGGGGTTTGTTTCACAATCCTCTCCATGGAGCGGTTATCCCTATTGCTGGTACACTTTTTTCTACCACATCTTTGCCTTCCCTTCGCCTCTCTATTAATGTGCTTGGACACAGAGCTCTGTGAACAGCCAGCCTCTTTAGCGATGACCTTTTGTGTCTTGCCCTCCTTGTGCAAGGTGTCAATGGTCGTCTTTTGGACAGCTGTCAAGTCAGCGGTCTTCCCCATGATTGTGTAGAACTAGACTGAGAGACCATTTAAAGGCCTTTGCAGGTGTTTTGAGTTAATTAGCTGATTAGAGTGTGGCACCAGGTGTCTTCAATATTGAACCTTTTCACAATATTCAAATTTTCTGAGATACTGATTTTGGGGTTTTCATTAGTTGTCAGTTATAATCATCAAAATTAAAAGGAATGAACACTTGAAATATATCAGTCTGTGTGGAATGAATGTAAACATTATACAAGTTTCACTTTTTGAATGGAATTATTGAAATAAATCAACTTTTTGATGATATTCTAATTATATGACCAGCACCTGTATGCCTGCTGAGGTATTTGATCGATCTTTGCTGTACACATAATGCCCCGGTTGTTTGTCATGTCCAGCACAATCTTTTCAATTTGCTCTCAAAGAAAACATCTTATCTGTTGAAGCATATTCCTCAGCTTCTTTACATTTGTGCTCTTCTTCTCATAAATCCTTTTCTGCAGATTCCTCCTGGTCTCTCTCCTCCTCAACAAGGTTTCAAATTATATCTAGAGCCTCTGACACAGTATAGTATGGTAGAGCATGATAGGGAGGCCTCTTTATCATGTTGTCTCGGACTGAAAAGCTTCAAAAGCTCAGATTTATCAACTTTTGTTTTGTTGTTGTGAAAGGCATATCAAAGGAGTGGTAGGAGTACGTGTACAGAGACGTACTTACACTGAAGAAACACTTTTGTTTTTGTCCCCATTCATTGTGAGCTGAACTCAAAGATATAATACTTTCTCTATGTACACAAAAGGCCTATTTCTCTCAAATGTTGTTCACAAATATGTCAACATTCTGTGTTAGGGAGCACTTCTCCTTTGCAGAGATAATACATCCACCTCACAGGTGTGGCATATCAAGATGCTGATCAGACAGCATGGGTATTGCACAGGTGTGCCAGGCTGGCCACAATAAAAGGCTACTCCAAAATGTGCAGTTCCATCACAGCACACAGGTGTGTGTGTGTGTGTGTGTGTGTGTGTGTGTGTGGGGTGGGGGGGGGATTAATTGACTTTTTGCAATTAATTTATTGTTTATTTAGGGTGTAGTGTTGAAGCATCCATGTTATTTTGGTTTAATTTCATGAAAGAAAACCATATTTTTCATACAAAAGAATTTGAAAACGGGTCAAATTTGACAACACAAAGGTTTTAAAAATGTATTAAATACAGGAGACTTCCCTGTTGAAATAAAGGTTAAATTAAACAAAGACATTACTGTCATCGAGGATGTCACTGATGGGCTTACCTAAACAGGTGAGATCCAGGATGGAGGAAGAGGAATAGGAACGTGATGTTACACACTCCCTCATAGCCGATCCAGACTGAACACAGTCAGACCTGATCCACCACGCAGGTCTGAATGAGGACTCCTTTCTCTCTTCTACAGAAACAGCAGAGCCACAGTCCAGATCTCTACAGGCAACAGCTGCTGTCTTCAGGGTCCAGACAGGGTATCTCCCTGGTCTCCAGTCTCCCTGATGTTTCAGCTCCAGTGTTCCTGCACAGCGACTGGCTCCTCCCACCAACCTGACAGGCTCTGAACAGAAACCAGAGAGTCATCAGTAAAACAATAAAGTGAGTTTCATCAGAAGAGAAATGAACCAAATCAAAGCTGCAGCTCCTCTTCTACCTGAGCAGGTGAGTCCAACAGCTTTTCCAGGTGAGCAGGTGTTTCTAGCTGAGCCTGAGCTTCTACAGTCCAGGAGAGCAGACTCATGGCCTCCACACTGGAACTCTTTGGTCCACATCGGAGCCTCCACTTCTCCATAGAGCGCCCCCTGGAGGACTGAAGGAGCCCCACAGCCGAGCTCCCTACAGACCACCTCTGCATCCTGCTGGTCAAAGTCAGCTTCACACACTGAGGACCACCTCTGGTTAGACTGGTTAGACTGGTTAGACTGGTTAGACTGGTTAGACTTCACCTCCAGTCTGCCTGAGCACAGACTAGTCCCGTCCAGCAGCCTGACAGAGTCTGGAGAGATAATAGAAGATGAAATAGAAATAAAGACAGCAGACACAAAAGAAAAACATGTCATGAAACAACAATTCAGTGATTCAAGGTGGACTAAGCACAACTCCAACATCAGTTCATCATTAACAACAGAACACATCTTTCTACCAGCACAGACGGCACCAAGTTCTCCAGCACATTTCCATTTAATACTCTGTCACATGGGGCTGTGCGATATGATGATTAACATCATCTGATGATAGAAAAACATCTCTGGTTTAAAATGATGTTCTATCATTTCATCAGAATCAGAAATACTTTATTGATCCCCGAGGGGAAATTGTTCAGTCCCAGTTCCTCACATTGCACATCAAAGTATAAAGGAAGAGAAATAATAAGAGAAAGTTGGTCAATAGCAGATAAAGGAATAAACAATTTAAAATAAATATTAGAATATAAATCAGAGTGTGGAAAATGTAAAGTGTTTCAGGCTGTATGAGAGAAGTTTACTGATAAATAATAATAAATAACAATAATTAATACAGATAGTGTTGAATGTATTAAAATCCTTAACCTTGGACAGAGAGTAGAGAATACTGCACATCAGTTTCTGAAATATTTCACTACAAGCTCTGTTACTGACTAACAGAGCGTGGGACTCTCTGAGGGAGGAGTCAAAGAGTTTGAAGGACTTCCTGTGGCGCTCTGTGGTGCACGTTGAGTCTTGCACTGAAAGTGCTCCTGTGTTTGACCATCACTACATGAGGTGGCTGGAGACATTGTCCAGTATAACATGTAGCTTGGACAGCATCCTCCTCTCTGACACCACCGACAGAGTCCAGCTCCACCAGTCCACTTCATTTCCTTGTGTCGCAAATTCCAAACTTTATGGTCATACTTTAACGAGGGGACGACGCTTTGCGTTCTAGCACACGTGCCAGATGCAGGAAAGACATTGAAATTGATAATGAGAGAGATGTTTCCTCAGAGCTGGGTAACAATGAACAGGAGGACTCAGACCATGCGAGCAGAAACCAGGAGCTCATACTGTTCTAGAAGCTCAGTCTGATACTATTTATCTCCTGAAGGGACTGAACCCGGGAATGAGCTGGCTGACACGCTGCTGTGATGCTAACTGTCCTTCAGACGATGTGACGTTGCTGAATGTTGTTGAATGACAATAAAGATTAATTCCTTTTTTGTGCTGCCTTGACAAGTGTCTATTCTTCTCAGTCTCAGCAATAAACCATAAACCACATACCAAAGTGTTCCCTAACAGTTCAGCTCTATAAGAACAGATTCTTAGCATGATAGCGCACTACCACAACAATAAATATGTCATCATATAACTTATAACATCTGACTGCAAACATTCCAATGTCAATGCTGTAGATCCTGTTAGTGTGGATCAGTGAGTCGATGCCTTGCTCATTTCTGGCATACAGCTTGATGCCATCCATGTAGAGGAGGTGACTGATGGTTGTTCCACTTTGGACCCGGTATCCGTAGCCAGTCTTTGTGATGATCTGGCTGAGGGGGGTTCAGGCCTTTGCAGAACAGCAACGGGGATAGTGCATCGCCTTGGTATATGCCGCACTTGATGATGACTTGTGCAATTAGTGTTGAGTTGGCTTCCTGACTTGTTTTCCACAGCCCCATTGAGTTCTTTATACAAGAGTAACAGTTAAAAAAAACACACTTAAAGTATTAAAAACAACACGACACATACGGAGCTACTGGATCAGCGTCCTGCTCGTGCCAGCGCCAGAAGTCAGTCAAAACAGTCAAATTTCCTACTATTTCAAATTAATCTGTAAACTGTACGCTGGAAACAAACAAACAACAACATAATGCACACATTTAAATAATTATATGAGGCCGATTGTAGAAGAAGAGCATTTAGTCGCTATAATAAAAGTTAAAAGTGAATTTGGCATAATAATGTTTTAGATTTAGTTCCGCTACTGGAAATACTGCTCTTCCCGTCTGCTCTCCACCTGGACCCCCTCCCAGCTAAACTATTCCCGGATTCTGTTCTGGACCTGCTCAGATCAGACTCTTTCACTCTGGACTCTCAGCTACGGTTCCCCTGCTCTGTACAGCAGCCACCAACTTGGTTCGGCACGGATCTATTTTGGCTATCTATAATGGCTCTCTTCAATGTGAGATCACTTTCAAGTGAGACTTTTATCTTAAATGATTTTATCTTGTCTGCAAATCTAGATTTTATGTTTTTAACTGAATCCTGGTTGCAAATGAATGACTATAGCCAGCTAGCTGAACTGTGTCCGCCTCAATATGATTGTTTTAGTCAACCGAGGGTCAGTGGTCGTGGTGGTGGGCTAGTGAGCGTGTATAGGAAAAATTTAAAATGTCATCAAGTACGCTGTGATGAATTTAACTCCTTCGTCTGTTACTCATGCTGCCTCACCAAGCTCCGTGTGTTGTCGCATCTTTAATGAACAAAGTGTTTCAAAGTTTTGCGCATTCTTTCAGAGCCAAAGCCAACACCTGCCTGATTTCAACACCAACAATCTGGTCGATCACTTCAATCATATCTGCTTGTCGTCACTAAATATTACTGCTCCTCTAAAGGTTAGGCCTACGTCTAAAGCTAGTAAGCAACCCTGGATAAATGACAGCATTTGCAGCCTCAAAAGGGAATGCAGGTAAGCAGAGCGTAGATGGAAAAAATCCAGTCTCCAAGTCCATTACCTCAGTCTGAAGGATTTATTAATTAACTACAATAACATGGTTAAGGATGCGAGAACACACTATTTTTCTGAACTCATTACTACACATAAACACAATCCCAGGTTTCTGTTTAAGACTGTGGATCAGCTGGTAAACCCAACCCCTCCTTGTGTCTCAGCTGGAAGTAATGATGACTGTGAATTGTTTTTATCTTATTTTACCAATAAGGTGGTGTCAATCAGAGCCAGAGTCGGCTTGCGTGAACCCACTTTTAAAGAAACCTGGTTTAGATCCCTCCCTCCCACATAATTTTAGACCAATTTCAAAACTGCCTGTTATTGCAAAGATTCTAGAAAGAATTGTGTCCAAACAGCTGCTCACTCTACTGGAAAACAACAAAATATTTGAAAAGTTTCAGTCTGGTTTTAGGAAGTACCACAGCACTGAGACTGCCCTGCTTAAAGTCACCAATGACCTTTTAATGTCTGCTGATGAAGGCATGTGCTCAGTCCTTGTACTCCTGGACCTTAGCGCTGCTTTTGACACCATTGATCACAACATCATGTTAGACAGACTGAGGCACTAGGTGGGGATCTCTGGTACTGCCCTAGAATGGTTTTCATCCTACCTGTCAAATAGGAAGTTTTGCGTGTCTGTAAACAACTATGTCTCTTCATTCTGTCCAGTTAAATATGGTGTGCCTCAGGGGTCGGTCTTAGGACCCATTTTGTTTTCCTTGTATCTGCTTCCCCTTGGACATATTATCCATAAACATGGCATTTCTTTTCATATTTATGCTGATGACACACAAATATACTTGCCCGTCAGATCCACAGACCCTGGAATGCTGAGTTCACTTAACAACTGCCTTTGTGAAGTTAAAAAAAGGATGTCAAATAATTTCCTCCAGCTGAACTCAGACAAAACAAAAAACCTGGTCATCGGGTCCCAGCAGATGGCAAAACAATAACTGCAACCTGCTGGTTCCCTAGTAAATAATAATAATAATAATAATCTTTATTTGTAGAGCACTTTTCAAAAACAAGTTACAAAGTGCTTTAACAAGTGTAAAGACAATAATACAAAAACAATACAAGATAAAAGCATGAAAACATTTAAAAGACTAAAATACACGTTTAAGATTAATATAAAATTAGTAAAATACAATAAAATAAAAGAGATAAAATAAAGTTAAAATCACATTAAGCCTGTGGCAAAGAACCTAGTTGTCTGGTTTCATAGTAATTTAAATTTCGAGCAGCACACCACAAAGCTTGTTCAATCATGTTTTTATCAACTTAGAAATATAGCAAAAATTCGATCTATGTTAACTTTTAAGGACACCGAGACCATTTTACACGCCTTCATCTCATCACGCCTGGATTATTGCAACAGCCTTTTCACCTGTTTAACCCAAAAATCTATTGATCGACTCCAGACTGTCCAGAACTCAGCTGCCAGGCTTTTAACCAGAACAAAGAAATATGACCACATTACTCCTATTTTAGCTTCATTACACTGGCTCCCAGTATGTTTTAGAATTGACTTTAAAATTCTATTGATCACTTTTAAAGCTCTTCATGGCCTCTCGCCTTGTTATATTTCTGACCTTTTAGTCCCATACGCACCAGCACGTACCTTGAGATCCTCGGGCAGAGGTCTGTTGTCTGTTCCAGAGTCTCGACTGAAAACTAAAGGGGACAGAGCGTTTGCTGTCAGGGCCCCAAGGCTCTGGAACAGCCTGCCCGAGGAAATCAGGTCGGCTGAGTCAGTGAACTCTTTTAAGTCCCTTCTTAAAACATACTTTTATAGGAGGGCCTTTCCCGATCTTATTTTACTTTATTTTATCCCTTTTATTTTATTCTATTTTACTAATTTTATATTTATCTGTATTTTAGTCTTTTCAATGTTTTCTTGCTTTTATCTTGTATTGTTTTTGTATTATTGTCTTTACACTTGTTAAAGCACTTTGTAACTTGTTTTTGAAAAGTGCTCTATAAATAATAATAATTATTTTCTGTTAATTACTATCAAACCATCAAAGCTCAAAAAATGACATTCAGGCCAGCGCTAATATATATCTATCTATCTATCTCTTGGTGTATTCAGCAGCTGATTTACTGAGGCAGCAACCCATCAGACTCCGTCATGGCTGCCAGAGACAGTCTGCTGCTATTCTAGCTGGTGTCTGTATGTCAACCTGGGTACATTACTGTCATAGATGATGTCTGAAGGGCTTACCTGAGCAGGTGAGATCCAGGATGGAGGGAGAGGAAGATGATGTTACACACTCCCTCAGAGCAGATCCAGACTGAACACAGTCAGACCCGATCTCCCACACAGGTCTGTCTGAGGACTCCTTTCTCTCTCTTACAGAAACAGCAGAGCCACAGCCCAGATCTCTACAGACAACAGCTGCCGCCTTCAGGGTCCAGTCAGAGTATCTCACTGGTCTCCAGTCTCCCTGTTTCACCTCCAGTGTTCCTGCACAGCGACTGGCTCCTCCCACCAACCTGACATCATCAGCCTCTGAACAGAAACAAGAGAGTCATCAGTAAAGAAGTGAATTCAAGTGACTAAACTAAAACTTTACTGCTGATTCTGCTTCTGTGATTCTTTCTCTTTTCTTTCTGTCTTTACCTGTTGAGGTGTGTTGTCCTTCAGCCTGGAGTCCTGTGATTGGACAGAAAAAACACTCAGGTTGTTTTGTAAAGAACTTTCCATCAGCTCAGAAACATCTCAGTGAACTCCCTCTGGAGTCATTTTACCAGTTTTCTGTAGGCGAGATGAACATGTGAATACACAGAGCAGCAGCCAGCAGACTGGTTCAAATACAGTAGAGTTAAAGGAAAAGCTCAGCATTCAGTGAAGTATGTTCGCTCTGCTTCACTTCATCAGGATGGAAATCAGTATGTGGATTCATGCAATGAGCGCTGCACAAACAAGTCAACAACTACAGCTGCTCGAATCTGCAGCTACGAGACCAAAATGCTGCTTTTTGCTCACAAATGAAGAAAAGTTTCTCCTTCTCTGATTTTTTACTCCACATATCTTTGTGAAATGTAGAGCAAAAGTGATTTGTGCACCAGGAGTGGTCACTGTAATATAATAATGCAATAATAATAATTTCATCAGGTTTAGCTTTAGATATTATGTTTTGGGTCCAGAATAATGGCCCTCATTTGGTTGACAATCAATAAAATTAATCAGATAGATCGATCGATCAGCCATTCCAAAACTAAGATACAACATCACTTCCTGTTTTTAGTGTTTTTAGCAAACATTTGTTAGCTTACTACATTTTGTTGTCCATCAAAATTTCCTCTACAAACTCTTCGTCCAGAGATGGTCCATGCCAAGTTTGTTGCCAATGGAATTGCAGCTTCGTAGGAGTTAATTAAAATATTTTTATTTATTTCATTTTGCAAAAAAGATCACTACCTGCAGGAACACCTGCAGGAAGTGATAGGAGGAGAGAGGAGAGGGACGAGAAAGCACAAGACTACCGGAAAGGGAAGAAGTTGTGTTAGTAACATGCAATAATGGGATGAGGTTGCATACAGAGGGAGAGAAAGTAGAGGAGAGAGGAGCTCAGTGCATCATGGGAAATCCCCCGGCAGTCTAGGCCTATAGCAGCATAACTAAGGGATGGTTCAGGACTCACCTGAGCCAGCCCTAACTATAAGCTTTATCAAAGAGGAAAGTCTTAAGCCTACTCTTAAATGTGGAGATGGTGTCTGCCTCCTGAACACAAACTGGAACCTGGTTCCACAGGAGAGGAGCTTGATAGCTGAACGCTCTGGCTCCTAGTCTACTTTTGGAGACTCTAGGAACCACAAGTAACCCTGCATTCTGGGAGCGCAGTGCTCTGGTGGGGTAGTAAGGTACTATGAGCTCTTTAAGATAAGATGGTGCCTGACCATTAAGAGCTTTGTAGGTAAGAAGAATGATTTTAAATTCTATTCTGGATTTTACTGGAAGCCAATGCAAAGAAGCTAAGACAGGAGAAATATGATCTCTTTTCCTGGTTCCTGTCAGAACACGTGCTGCAGCATTCTGAAGAGTCTTAACGGACTTTTTTGAGCAACCTGATAATAAGGAATTGCAGTAATCCAGCCTAGAAGTAAAAAATGCATGGACTAGTTTTTCTGCATCATTTTTAGACAGGATGTTCCTGATTTTCGCAATATTACGTAGGTGAAAAAAGGCGATCATTGAAATTTGCTTAATGTGAGACTTAAACGACATGTCCTGATCAAAGATAACTCCAAGATTCCTCACAGTGGTGCTGGAGGCCAGGGCGATGCCATCAAGGGAAACTATATCTTTAGATAATGCGTCACGGAGGTGCTTAGGCCCCAGAGCAATAACTTCAGTTTTATCTGAGTTTAACATGAGAAAATTACAGGTCATCCAGGTTTTAACATCCTGAAGGCACATTTGAAGTTTAGCTAACTGATTAGTTTCATCTGGCTTGATCGATAGATATAACTGAGTATCATCTGCATAACAATGAAAGTTTATGGAGTGTTTCCTGATAATATTGCCTAAGGGAAGCATATATAAAGTGAAGAGGATTGGTCCGAGGACAGATCCTTGTGGAACTCCATGACTAACTTTGGCGTGCATGGAGGACTCATCGTTAACATGTACAAACAGAAATCGATCTGATAAATAGGACTTAAACGAGCTTAGAGCGGTTCCTTTAATCCTTTAATGCCAATGAAATGTTCCAGTCTCTGCAATAGGATCTGATGGTCAATGGTATCAAATGCAGCACTAAGATCTAATAAAACCAGTACAGAGACAAGTCCTTTGTCTGATGCAATAAGGAGGTCGTTAGTAATTTTCACCAGTGCTGTCTCTGTGCTATGATGAGCTCTAAATCCTGACTGAAAATCCTCAAATAAACTATTGCTCTGTAGAAAGTCACACAGCTGTTTAGCAACTGCTTTCTCCAGAACCTTAGAGAGAAATGGAAGGTTAGATATAGGTCTATAGTTGGCTAAAACATCCGGATCAAGTTTGGGCTTTTTCAGGAGAGGTTTAATTACAGCTACTTTAAAGTACTGTGGTACATAGCCTGTTAATAAAGATAGATTGATCGTATCTAGTATAGAAGTGCTGACTAAGGGTTAAACATCTTTAAGCAGCCTAGTTGGGATGGGGTCTAAGAGGCAGGTTGATGGTTTAGATGAAGAAATTATTTAAGTTAGTTGGTAAAGATTGAGGGAAGCAAAACAGTCTAAACATATATCTGGTTCTACAGCTGTTTCTAAGGTTCCTGAGTTTAGAGATAAGTTGGTGCCAGTTGAGGGCAGGTCTTGGTGAATTTTGTCTCTAATAGCTAGAATTTTATCATTAAAGAAGCTCATGAAATCGTAACTACTGAGAGCTATGGGAATACTTGGCTCAATAGAGCTGTGACTCTCTGTCAGCCTGGCTACAGTGCTGAAAAGAAACCTGGGGTTGTTCCTATTTTCCTCTATTAATGTCATTATCAACGTCCACATGAATATTAAAATCCCCTACAATAATAACTTTGTCCGTTTTAAGGACTGAAGTGGACAAAAACTCTGCAAATTCAGATAAGAATTCAGAATTCAGACCAGGTGCTCGGTACACTATAAACTACACTATAAATAATTGGTTGCAGTGATTTCCAACTTGGGTGCGAAAGACTAAGAACAAGACTTTCAAATGAGTTATAGTTTGGTTTAGGTTTAGAGCTGATTAGTAGGCTAGAGTCGAAGATAGCTGCAACTCCACCTCCTCGGCCTGTGCCTCGAGGAATGTGAGTATTAATATGACTGGGAGGGGTGGATTCAGGTTTTTATGCACAGCTCCTCTTCTGTTTACCTTTTTAAATAATTTCGATGGTCGGGGGGCAGACACCGTCACTATAGGATTTTCACTAAGTAACTCCTGAAATGGAGGAGCAGAGAAGTGTGTTAGACTGCGACTCTGAGGAGTAACTGAACATCTGACACACCGAGCAGGAGAAAGTAGGAGAGAGAGAGGGAGAAGGAGAAGCCATCGCTAGCTGCTAAGCTAAAGTCGCTAACGGCGAAGCTAAAGTACTGTAGCGTCAGCTACTAAAACTTTTGAAAACAACTATGAGATTAAACAGCAGTCACTAAAGGATGGAAAGAACTGTGAGTACTTAGGCAAAATTACTTTAAGAATAAGTGTTTAGCGGACAGTTTGCTTGTTTTGTTTTTTTTAAACAAAACATTAAATATATTAACACAACTCTGACTTACTTCCAATTTATTTTAATTCCCTCACACTCACGGAATTATTTAATACTCGTTTAACAATCGTTTAATTCTTTTGGTGTTATTGGAATACATGACACTATAAAATCAATAAAAATCTTTATACTATACTGCGGCATTGGGCTGCAGGCATAATTAAAATAAATGCTATCTAAATACCTTTACTCATTGTTTCACAAGCAAGATGCCAAATGAGTAAAGATAATAATTACTGATGGTCTCATGGCCTTAGTTTCACATTTGAGGGAGGGCTGTCTGTATCAATATCTATCAGCATACAACAAACTCATAGAATGGATAGTTATCAGATGAAGAACCCACCATCAAAACTATGAAGTTACTGTTCAAAGAAAGACACTTTATTCATGGAGTGGTCAATTTTGAGACTTTCGTCTATTTTGCTTCCATGTCTTCTTTTACTCTAATGGAAATAAAACTTGAAGAATACACCTTTAGATGGTGTTGGTTTTAAGCCTGCTACTCTCCATCTGTTTGCATTTATAGATTTCTTTTAAATTAACCAAAAGAAGCTAATCTACATAATTAAACAGAACATTTCAGGGGAAAATACTCTGTGGTGTGACATGCTTTACTTATTTGTTTATCCCATTCACCTGCAGTGAAGTGTCAAATGTGTGCAAATTAGCGCATTTTAATTAGTTAATGCCTAATTTGCATATCAATGTGGATATTATGATGAAGATATTAGACACAAATATTACTGTATTCACCTGTAGTGTGTCCATTAATGACAGTACATTAGCCTGTAAGGCCATGAAATATTGCCTTAGCTAAACTTCAGCTAACTTATCACATTAGCTCAGCTCATGAGTCATGCGTTAGCAAGTATAAGTCTATATTTGCCTTTTGTCTTTAGTTTAATTAGCGGTAAACTCGAGGCACTGGTAGTTTAGTCTTTTGTTCATCACCACTCACGTCCACACAAGCCAAGAAAAACACTGCTGCATGTCTGTGTTGTGCTGCTGCGGGGAGATGCGGAGCTTTAGCTTTTTAAAAACCACTTTAATAAAACGCCACTGATTCACAGACATAAAAACATTCAATAAGTCAGAGAATCAAATGGTTGACAAAGAAAAAGAAACAATTCCACCCAAATAAAAAATAAAATTTTCTAAAAACATGACAAACTTCTTCTTCTTTCTTCATCCACCACAGAACAGATGACATCATCATAACACCACTGACGTACAAACACATCCAAGCTGTTCATCAGCTGATGGAACTTAAAATCCACTAACACTCTGGCTTTGACCAGAGAGGTGAACACAGGGACTATGTCTCCACACAGCCGTCCTTCTACCTGCTTCTTCCTACTCATGTATATGGACAGTTTGGCTTCTCCTAAAATAAAATTTAACAGTTGCCACTTTGTTGCATTGGTCTTCCTGTAACCTGCTCCAAAAACAAAAGCAGTGTTAGACCACACTTCATTAAAAGAAGAAAACAAGCACCCCAACACATTGAACAGTTCCCCCAGTCTGCTGCACTCTAAAAACAATGAACAACAGTTTCCAGCAGCCCACAGAAAGGACAGCCGTCAGAGACAGAGGGATTAATCACAGAGATAAAAGAATTCACCGCAACAGCCCCATGTAATATTCTCCACTGTAAGTCACCTGTGCGCTTCTTTAAAGGAAGTTTGTAAAAGACTCACATCCAACAATAGACTAGAACAACAGTCAAGATTGGGTACCAGTCCCAACTTCGGAAAAGGGTCCTCTTCGTCCGGAGCTTCCTCACCTTTCCAGTACAATACCAGGCCTTGCCCCCCCCCCCCTTCCTTTGGTAAAAAAGCACAGTATCAGAATAGGCCGAGTGCAGTAACAGAGGAACAGAGGTGTGGACCCAAGTTGCAGACACTGATTAGGAGGTTGCAGTGAAATAAAGATTTATTTCAAACAAGCTAAACAAGCTTACGTGAACACAAAGTGAGAGTCCAAACAAAAGGGGCAATCCAAGAAACACAGTAACCCTAACGGGGAACAAATCCAAAATGCAGAAAAGTCTGTTAGTCGAGGAATAATCCATGAAGCAAAGAACAGGCAGCATAAGACGATAACACCAAGACAATACACAAGGACATGTGAAACCGGGAGGCAATGATCAACTAACCAAACCTAAACAAAAACAAATAGGCAAAGACTAAAACAGGAATGGACATAATCAAAATAACACAAAAACACAAGAGCATGACACACTCCGAGGTATCCAGTGTAACCTGTCTCAAAAAACCCCACTAAAACTGCTTGTAAACCAGTAAACCAGTAAACCAGCAGGTGGCTCCATACAAGCTAAACATTTTTTTAACCTTCCTTTCATCGTCTATCATGCCCTCCCAGTTTCTTATAACCATTTCTTCTTTGCGAAGATAAATACCTGGATACTTTCACACATCATTTCTCCATCCTAACCCCACCGGCAAGACTGGAAGACCACCAAACCAGTTTCCAACTGCTAAAGCTTCACTTTTTGTCCAAACCCAAACTCAGACAGCAATTTTTCCATCAATATTAATTTCAGCTAAATTTCTAACCAGGACCATGACATCATCAGCATAAGCAGATAAAACATGTGGTGTGTTAAAACCTGGGAAAACCAAACCATGAATACAGGACCGGATTCTGTGTAGCAAGGGCTCAATGGACAAGGCATCCAGAGCCTTGGACAAGATCTTATAGTCTGAACAGAGGAGGGAGACTGAAGTTCCCCTTTCTTCAGCAGCAGGGTTATCACAGCGCTCCTGCAGCTCAGAGGCAGGATCTGATTTTCAAACATTTCATTGAAAACATCCAACAAGTCTTGACCAAGCTCTTTCCCAAAGGTCTTATAGAACTCGTCAGGAGGACCGTCAATACCTGGAGCCTTCCCTCCATCCATCCCCTGCAGGGCAGCATGCAGCTCTTCTAAAACCAGAGGCTCCTCCAGCTCAGGATGGTCATCTCCAGAGATTCTGGGCAGTCCTTCGCTGAAACCCTCAAACAGCTGTTCATTCTCCACATGCACTGTTTTATACAGCTCAGAGTAAAACTGCACCACCCGTCTCGGGATCTCATGAGGCTCCGTGAGTTCTTCCCCATCAGCTGACTGTTATGTGTGGATGTACCTGCTCTGCCCATTTGTCTTTTCCAAGCCAAAGAAAACTTGGACGGAGCGTCCATCTGGTTGATGCTCTGGACACACTCACACGGCCCTCCTTTTCCAAAGCCAAAACACTTCACGTAGCAAACAGAACATCTTTCTCCGCTTCGTCTACAAAGATCACCACCGCCCCATTCATCCTGGTGGCAGATCTGACACCGCCGGCCCCGACAACCTCCGCCACCCCTAACGCTCACTAAAAAGTTAAACTGGACACCTTCACTTCATATGTTAATTATTAAAGTTCCATTCTGTATTGAACACACTTGTTTTAAGCCCCACATGGACATGAAAGTGTCCAGAATGTCTGTCAGTTTATAAAAAGCGAAGTCAACCTTGAGGCGTGCTGAGAGAAGGCCAGTCAACATCATCACAGGGTCCAGTGAGCCCTGCTGACCCTGTACTCTCTTTTTCCTGGTTTTCCAGATTGCCAGTTTTGCAGTCCCAAACTAAACATTAACAAGAACATGTAACTATTTTTCCTTTGGTGAATATTTTGGACCAAAAATAAAGTGCTTCCAAGTAAAGGGTTGTCCCAAGCACCCTTGTAGTACTCTAAACAATCCTCTCAGCCTTGCACGTTCTCGGAATAAATGCTTTGTTGTTTCCCCAAGCACTGCAAAAAGGGCACCCCTCCCCACTACCAGGATTTAGGTGGGCCACGTGCCTGTTTGTAACTATAATCCCATGTACAATTCTCCACTGGAGATCCCCTGTCCGCTTATTGACAGGGGGTTTGTACAGGGACCGCCAGCATCCTTTTGGGGAAGAGCCTGGGCCAAAGTAGTCAGTCCACCTGGAGGCCTTCATCCCCTCTAGAGAGCGACAGTGCGACACTTTGACACAGGCGTTATAAATTCCCTTTTTGTCTACAGTTTCAAACTTACCCAGCTGTGGGGTTGTAAAGGACAAAAGGTTTCCTTCCTCCTCTTGCCAGCCCTCCACAGCAGGAGAGAGTGTCAGAGAGAGAAACAGGCACCACTGATCAGCTGCAGTACGATCCTCAGCCATAGTTCTGATGTGTCCTGGCAGGGATGCACACACCTCCTCCACTGGTCTGTCCAGCAGCCTCACAGACCGGATTTCAGTCAGTTCTCTCAGCCGTGCAGTGGAGATTATCAGCAGGTGACCCAGCTTAACTACTCCTGCCCCTCTCAAACTTGTCCTCAAGCTGGGAGACTACAGTTCTCTGGTTCTCAAGGCTGTGTTATAAAAAAGCGGCTCCTCAAAAATCCACATTCCTGGAGTTGAACAGGTGTCTCTTTGGGCATGAAACACCAGCCAGGACTTTAGGACAGAGTGGTAAAAGAGAGCGAGTCCATTAAAATCCATTTCTTCCTGCTGAATAAGGAAAAGGTGTTTATCGTAACCTAGGCGACCAGCCCTCCTCAGCAGCAGTTTGGCAGAATCCCCCAACTCAGTCCGGTGGTGTAGAGGAATCTCTGCGCTGCCTGGATATGAAAAGCTGTTATTCTTGAGTGGATATCCATCAAGCCCTGACCTCCCTCCTGTAAAGGGAGGCAGAGGACAGGCGCCTTTAGCCAGTGCTGGCCAGACCAGAAAAAGCTGTTGATGGTCTGCAGTTGCTTGATCAGCCCCTCAGGTGGAGGCAGAACTCTCAGTCTGTGCCATAGAGATGAGGCCACCATTGTTGGCCACCAGAACTCTCCCCCTGTACGACAACTGTGGGAGCAGCCATTTCCACCTGGACAATCGGGCACACACCTTCTCCTCTAAACCCTCCCAGTTTTTGTTTCTAAAGTTATCTGACCCCAAGAACACCCCTAAAACCCTCAGTCCCCCCTTTCCCCACCTGAGGGCCCCTGGAAGACTGGGAGCTGCTCTGTCCCCCCATTGACCTAACTGTCGCGCCTCACTCTTCTCCCAGTTAACTCTGGCAGAGGAGGCCCTTTGGTATCCGTCCAGGCTCTCCAGCAGCCTGTCCACATCTTGTTTAGTGTTAATAAAAATGTTTATCATCTGCATATGCAGAAACTATGAAAGGTTGGCTCTGTGGAAACCCAGGTAGTGAATAACCAGTCAGTCTGCCCCTTATTGTACACAGAAGTGGTTCTGTGACTAGTGAGTATAGCTGACCTGACATATTGCAACCTTGGCGGATCCCTCTCATGACAGGTACAGGCCGACTCAGACCTCCCCCCATCTTGACCATACATGACGCCCCCTTATATAGCAGCTTCACCATTAAAATAAAACCTTCTCCAAAACCAAAACCCCTCAATACAGAAAATAAGTAATTATGATCAACACGATCAAAAGCCTTTTCTTGATCCAAAGAGACCACTCCCGCTGTGCTGTTACACAATTCACAAATGTCAAAGATATCCCTCATTAAGAACAAACTGTCCATGATACTTCTTCCGGGGATGCAGTAGGATTGATCCTCATGAATTATTTTATCTAAGATGCTTTTGAGTCTGTTGGCTAGAACCTTAGAGGGGATCTTGTAGTCTGTGCAGAGCAGGGCTAAAGGCCTCCAGTTCCTCAGCAGTGCAAGGAAAGAACTGCCCTGCGGCTCGATGTCGGCAGCGAACCTCTGCCGACACACTCCAGCAGACCGTTTCTCAGGTCCTCCCCCCTCTGCCTTGAAAAGATCCGTGTAAAAAATCACTGCTTTTTTCCTCATCTCAGCCGGATCAGTTGTTAGACCGCCATTAGGGAGACGGAGGCAGCCCACTTCCTCTGCGCTACAGTCTTCTCCAAGTTAAAGAAGAAGCTGCTTGGAGCGTCCATTTCACTAATAGATGTGAAACGTGCTCTAACTAATATTCCCTGCACCAGATGTGCCGTAGGCGTGGCTACAGGATCCATTGACTGCAAACCAGGAAATACGTTCTGATTATTTTGTTTTATCTCCGTAATGTATGTAGGGCAAAGGCAATGTGTTCATGGCCGACCTGCTCTCCCACAGCAAGGAGCACTTCCTCAACTGAAAAGGTCGGTTCTGCCACAATCCTTACCCGGATCCTACGTCGGGCTGGCCATTCGGGCCAGACCCGACACCACACAAAAACCGAAAAAAAAATTACAACCTCACTAATGTAACAAGTTAAAAAAAGATACTAACAAACGAGAAAATAAGCAGCTCAAACGCAGCATTACTCTCACCACGCACTCCCTCAGAGGGAGAGAGAGGGGGAGAGAGGGCATAGGAACTCAACAAAGTCTCATCTTCCGAACTGATATTTAGTTTTTTTCTCCAAAAGACATATTTGTCGGACATAACCCCAGAAAAAAGGACACATTGCAGGTGCTGAAGCTCTTTTTTATGTCTATGTGTGCACGTTCCTGGGTGAGAATCACCTTTACCTGCTGCAACACTGGAGTGATGAGCATAATAATCCATCAACAGTCTGATTGATACTAAATATTATCTGAATGGGCCTTAGTGCTCTTTCTCTTTTGGTACCTGGGTGTGTTTTGATGCTGGTACTTTTTCTTGGATGACATTGTGAAAGTGGGATTTTTACTCCTACGGATTTCCACACTGTGGTGTTGGTACCTTGCTTTACTTGTATTTGAGTACTCGTCCAGCTCTGCCTACAGGATATCAAGCATTTACTTGAAGGCATATATTAGAGACAGGACTGGATCAATTCCCCGTCTGATTTCAGGCACTGGAGTTACCCACATTGTTGAGACTTTGGGACTTTGGACCTTGATTTGAGACGCAGCCTCTATTTTATCACCAGCTTTGTTTGAGAAATTGGGACACACCTAGATCCTCTAGGCACCTCACTCGAGTCCTCCTGGAGGGGTCCTACCAGCAATCTGTGCATAACAAGTCTCTCTGCTGGAACCTCACATGACAGTTTTTAACAACTGCTTACACACAAAATCTTCACATGTCACATGACTTTTGAAACCTCGCATTCAAAACAAACAGTTATGTAAAACCCTTACACACAATTCTCTACCTACAACACAAAAATCTAACAGGAAGTGACTTGTTTTCATTTTTCAAACAACCAATCAAAATGCTGCACTTAATTACAAGGTCACACATCCACTCCGCACATGTGCGATCACTAACTGCTTAACTGATCACTAACCGATCACTGCTTTAGTATGCAGTAGACCTATACATAGGTCAAAGGTCAGGTTACCTGTTTTGAACAATGGACAGAGAGCAAGGGGAGGAGGAGGGAGACTCAGGGGACGACAACGAGGACAAGTTCAAGGAGGAAGAGTTGGAAGAGGAAGAGGGCAAAGAAGAGAAGGAAGGAGAGCCATCACTGATGAGTTCAGGGCCACATTTATCATGTGATCAACCACAGGTTGACAATGAGCTGGATTGAGAGTCCAGGACAACTTGAGTCGCTTTACAGAGGGGACCATAACAGACCACTAGAACAGGTTGCAGCTATCTAATGGTTGTTTCAGCAGTACAGTACTGTAAAATAAGTATTACAGTTTTGGCAAAAAAAGTAATAATTATACTTGTGGTTTATACATGTTTATGGTTTCCTTTTCTTGTACGCTGCTGTTACAACTGTAATGTTTTGCCGAATAAATATTTGCTGTTTAACACTGCATTGGTGTTTGTACTTTTCAGCCCCTCTCAGCAGATTACTTTCACTCTGTTCAACATTGTATGGAAACGTACACATCAGCCTATGAAAGACAGACGAGCTTTAGAACAACAGTGTGTAACAAAGTGTTTGCCATCTGATGCAAGTGCTTCATTTTGAGATGTGTTCATGGCATTTTGAAGGACATATGAGGCATTTTGCACTTTGTGTGAGCAGTTGTAAAAAACTAATCCTCAGCTAATAGAGTTCACTCCTGTCCTCATCCAGCAGGTGATGGTCATCTGACCCACTCAGTAGCCCCCTCTGATCTGCATGCTAATAAGAAACTAGTTCATGCTGAATATGTGTACCTTAATATAAAGTCTTACCCACATGTGTTTGCAGTAGTAAACAGTGGGCTTTGTGAGGGTCATTCATCCTCTGGGTCCAGTCCAGCCCTACTGAAGGGGGCCTTGAGCAAACCCCTGAACCCCCCGCTGCTCGGCTCTGCAACCCTCGCTCTGACTTCTGCCCATGTGTTTGTGCATGTGTGTGTATAAAACTAAAAATAATGAATTCCCCCTTGCAGGATTGATAAAGTACGTCTTCCTCTAGCTGACTCATCCCTTGGATCTCAGACAAACTGGGGACTCCCAGTCCCTCCTATACTTTCCCACACCATGTTGAATTGTTGTCCTAATGTCAATATCTGAAACAGGTCTTATTTTTGTTGCTTTACACACACACACAAAATATATAATATATATATATATATCTCTCTCTCTCTCTCTCTCTCTCTCTCTCTATATCTATATCTATATCTATATATCTATATATATATATATATATATATCTATATATATATATATCTATAGATATAGATAGATATAGATATATATATCTATCTCATGACAGGCTGTCACTGAGTTTGAACTCACACCCACATTTCAAAAGAGGAAGCAAGTACACTGAATATTTGATTGAAACCTTGAATATTCGTCAGGGAAGTTTTCTAGTAAAAGTCTAAAGTTAGAGTCATTATAAAAGTAAAGAAATATTTAATTATTTATTAAGATTTTTTATCTTAGTTTTAATAATTTTGTTTGTTTCTTTTCTTTTCATAAATGTTGTTGGACTTTGAAAGTGATTTTATCCTTACTATAAAAAGAATAAATCAGTATCTTTTATTTGACCTCGCTGTAACATAAATGAGTTTAAAATGACAGCCCTGAGAATGTGTGTTGGGGGGGGGGGGGGGGGGGGGTGATGCTGTTTTTGGTGTGTGAGAGAAGATGTTTAAGGTAAAAATAGTGAACTACATGCAAACCGCAACTCCTTCGCACACAGAGGAAGAGAGGCTACTTGTGAATGTAAAATGATTTCAGCTCAGTCAGCTGGTTGCAGTGTAACAGGAACAGTTGAGCCATTTCGTCAGAACCATGGATGAATAATAATCTGGTCAACATGTGTTCAGGTACGAGTCTGGAAAGAGTGGATCTTATTTCAGGAGTCAGCAGATTGTTGCATGTTGTGGATCATAAAGAGAAGTTTAGGAGGTTTACTGTGAAGAAGCAGACGAAGAGATGAAGTGTGTGAAATATATGAAGCTGAAGAGCAGAAATGAAATGCGACATGTGCAGTAAATATCTCTCCTGATGTTTAGGGACGTTGCTCTAAATCTTTGTTAGACCGAGACACCAGCTGTCCAACAGCAGCAGCCTTTCATATTGTTCTGATTTTCTCCCAGGTCCAATAAAGAGATCTGAATTCTAACACGTGATGTTTAAAGCAGAGTCCTACCTGAGCTCCACAGCAGCAGCAGCAGCACCAGGTGATCCATGTCCAGGTAGACCGTCTCTCTGGCCGTCCGCCTGCTCTCTGCTCTGATCATCGTGTGCTGTCCTCAGTGTAGATCTGTGGACAGGAAGAGGTGGAGCTTTACTGGAACACAGCTCATGTAGTTGTCTTTAGTTCCACAGTGAAGACTCCTCGTCAGACTGAGTCTCTGTCAGGATCAGGGTTTCTGTCGGCCGTGTTCATAACCTGGTGTTTGTGAGGTCCTGTGTGGCAGATTCATGTGGGCTCTGAGAATCGCTCTCAGTCTGGCCCCTCACCTGGGTCATGTGCCCTGGGAGACCCCGCCAGGAGTCTCCCACTATGTTTTTCGACATACACAATATATTTGACGTTATCATAGAATAGAGTTTTTGGAAAAGTTCCACTGAAGCTAAAATAAAAATAGATTTGTGTTGTAACCACAGACTATAAACATTTGGTGTTGCATTGGTTCTTTTGCACTTGCTTGTTGTGACATCTTGGATCTGGGGATTTTTAAAAAACTGAAACTGCAAAAATAGCAAGTGGATAAATTTACCACAAGTCAGCAGTCTCCCTACTTTGTTATTCAGCTTAAATGTTTGCACATACAAATCTGATGGACATAAAAATAAACTGCCAGTAAATAACTGACATATTAAACAGTCTTCATAATTCTTTTAGATTTTGTATCATGTCAGCATATAGGTTTGTTTGTTATGCACCAAGTCACCAGAGCAAATTCCTTGTCTGTGTAAACCTACTTTGTACTAAAGCTGACTCCGATAAATAAAACATGTTAATAGTCTTTCGGTCATCCTTAGTTTTTTATGTGAGAACTTACATCTTCTCTCATTACATTGTCCTCAAACGTTTGAGATTTTCACATAATATGTCTATTGTGTTGCTTGGGAACTTCACCTGTCAATCTTTTGTTAAAACGATGAGCAACGTCATGAAAACGTGCCGCTCCTCTAACCATATATATATATATATATATATATATATATATATATATATACACACACACACACACACACTTTTTTAGTTATAAAAAAGTGTGTGTGCATGTAGAGAAAAGTGGACCCATCATTCCTTTTACAGACAAAGGGTGGGAAAATGTTTTCATTCAGTGTTTCTATAGAAATATCTTGAAACCAGAGGGAGAGGCAGTGTTCACCTCTTTCGGTCACAGGAGCGAGGCTTGTGCACATCTAGCTGCAGAGGACACTGCTGAGATGAAGAGAAGCACAACATAATTCAGCCTCTTGCTTCTTCAGTCCAGTTATGTGCTCAGTAACATTAAAACTACATCCATTAAAAACAGAGAGCAGGCTGTTGGCTCCTTCTCATCTCAGATGATCTATTCATTTTTACACAGCTGCTGCTTTTCCCCTCAGCTGGTGGACAGAATATGTGTTGAACAAAAATTACTGCCCCTCATTTCTGCCACACAAACACCAATTTAATATTTTATATAAACTGGATGATCTGAGGTTAAGGCAGTAGTCATAAGAGAACAGAAACAAATGTGAAAATCATGGTCAGTATAACTTCTGCTTTTGTGGTGCAAAGAACCAAAAAAAGACACATATGGAGAGAAGTATGTGTGTGATGTTGGTGTGTGTGAGAGGCTGTTTAGGGTTAAAACTGGGAAATACTGCACACTCTGCCACCCTAGCCTGTGTCAAACACACGTCACAAGCTACTTGTGTGTGAATGTAAAATTATTTCCTTCTCCTTCAGGTTGTTGCAGTGTAACAGGAACAGTTGAGCCATTTTGTCAGAACCATGGATGTATAATAATCTGGTCAACATGTGTTCAGGTGCGACTGACAACACGGCGGTGGTGGACTATTTGAATCACCCCCTGACCTCCCTGTCTGCGCTCGCGCCCGTTATGCAAGCTGGCACATCAGATCCTCCTGTGGTCCCAGCAGAGACTGCAGTCCCTCAGAGCGACATACGTCCCTGGGACCCAGAATCAGGGAGCAGACCTGCTGTCGAGACAGGGGCTGAGGCTCGGGGAATGGAGACTCCACCCCCAGGTGGTGGAGTTATTATGCAAAAGGTTCCGCTCCATAGACGTGGACTTGTTTGCGTCTCAAGAGATGACGCACTGTCCCCTGTGGTTCTCCCTAGCGGGGGTTGAATGCCATGGTACAGACGTGGCCGAGGCTGCGCCTGTATGCTTTTCCCCCAGTCGCTCTGCTCCCGGGGGTTCTGGAGCAGGTCCGTCAAGACAGTGTCAGTCTACTGCTGGTAGCCCCGTTTTGGCCGGCCCGAGTGTGGTTATCGGACATAATATCGCTCCTCGAGGGCCCGCCATGGCTGTCTCAGCCGGAGGGCCAGGTCATTCACCCTTGCCCCGCCCTGTGGAGACTGTGGGTCTGGCCCCTGAGGGGGCCCAGTTCCTGGAGGCGGGCCTAACACCGGGGACAATCGAGATGCTGCTCAGCTCCAGAGCCCCGTCCACGAGAAGGACGTACGGCCTGAAGTGGAATGTGTTTGCCACCTGGTGTAGAGAACGGGCGGTGGACCCAGTTACCTGCCCCCTGACTATGGTACTGGAGTTCCTCCAGGACCGTTTCTCTGCTTGCCTTTCCCCGTCCACACTCAAGGTGTATGTGGCTGCCGTGGCAGCGTTCAACACACCTCTGAGGGATGGACCTCTGGGGAGGCTTCCACTGGTCATGCGCTTCCTCCGTGGAGCCCGGAGGATGAGACCCGTGACTCGTTCCAGGGTTCCCACTTGGGACCTGGCAGTGGTTCTCGAAGCGCTGGCTGAGGCCCCCTTCGAACCCCTGGGGTCGGCTGAGGCCAAGCACCTGACCCTTAAGATGGCCTTTCTCCTCGCTATCACCTCTCTGAGGAGGGTGGGGGATCTCCAGGCACTTTCGTTTTCTCCTCAATGCCTGGAGTTTGCCCCGGGGAGGGTCAGAGCCATCCTGCACCCCTGTGCGGGCTATGTCCCTAAGGTTCCGTCAAGGTTGGCAGGGTCTACGGTGCTGTAGGCGTTTCATCCCCCACCTCATCTGACGGTGGAGGACGGGAGACTTCATCTGCTCTGCCCGGTCAGAGCACTGAGTATTTACACTCTGAGGTCCTCCCGGTGGAGGAAAGCAGACCAGTTGCTGTTGTGTTTTGGGTCCCCCAAGGCTGGGCTCCCCGCTTCTAAACACACGATCAGCAACTGGATTGTTCAGACTTTTTCCCTGGCCTATCAGGTGCGTGGGTCACCTTCACCAATGGCCGTAAGGGCGCACTCTACTTGAGGCAGGGCGGCCTCTAGGGCCCTCCTCGTAGGGGCTTCGCTCCAGGATTTGTGTGAGGCAGCTGGCTGGGCCACTCCTCACACTTTCATCCGGTTTTACAGTCTGGACCTTCCTTCTGCACCCGGCACCCGTGCGCTCTCCTCCTAGTCGTGCCTACAGGTTTCTGCATGCTGGGGGGGCAGCTGGAGGCTTCGGCGTAGAATAGTGGGTATTCTCTTTCCCATAGTGTCGTCACCGACGCAGTTCGAGTTCCCTCGAAGGGGAACGTCTCGGGTTACGTATGTAACCCTTGTTCCCCGAGAAGGGGAACGAGACACTGCGTCAGTCGGCCACACCTCGCCCCGCCTGGAGTGCCTTGCTTCATAGCAAAGAGCTAATGTGTCCGGTGTGCCGGCGTGCTTATATATGCCTCCGGTTACGCCGTCACACGCTACTGTTTTAGCAACGCCAATAGGATTGGAGTAGTTTCATTCATGATTTCAGCCCTGCCACGCCCAGAGGCGTTCCCATAGTGTCGTCACCGACGCAGTGTCTCGTTACGTAACCCGAGACGTTTTTGACGGTAAAGGTAGGTGTATGATATTTAACAGAGACTACAAGACACAGGGTACAGGGTATATACAGGAACCCTGAAGTAAAATTCAATACCTTTTAAGACCTTTTTCACAGTTCTGGTTTCTGTTTGTAGTGCGACCAATCAGGTTTGCGCGGGCTTTGGTTGCATGAAGGTAAACAGTCCGTACAGAAAGCAAAAGAGGCGGAAAGCATCGGCCCAAATGAACTCTGGGAACCCTTCAGCTATCATCTATATCATCTTTTTATTATCTTTTTAAAAATGTATTAAATCCAGGAGACTTTCCTGTTGAAATACTAATAATTACTGTCATTCAAGATGTCATACATTTACCTGAGCAGGTGAGATGCAGGATCAAGGGAGAGGGACCTGTTTCTACACACTCCCTCAGAGCAGATCCAGACTGAACACAGAGAGACATGATCCACCACACATCAGAAGAGAAATGAACCAAATCAAAGCTGCAGCTCCTCTTCTACCTGAGCAGGTGAGTCCAACAGCTTTTCCAGGTGAGCAGGTGTTTCTAGCTGAGCCTGAGCTTCTACAGTCCAGGAGAGCAGACTCATGGCCTCCACACTGGAACTCTTTGGTCCACATCGGAGCCTCCACTTCTCCATAGAGCGCCCCCTGGAGGACTGAAGGAGCCCCACAGCCAAGCTCCCTACAGACCACCTCTGCATCCTGCTGGTCAAAGTCAGCTTCACACACTGAGGACCACCTCTGGTTAGACTTCACCTCCAGTCTGCCTGAGCACAGACTAGTCCCGTCCAGCAGCCTGACAGAGTCTGGAGAGATAAAAGATGAAATAGAGATAAAGACAGCAGACACAAAAGAAAAACATGTCATGAAACAACAATTCAGTGATTCAAGGTGGACTCAGCACAACTCCAACATCAGTTCATCATTAACAACAGAACACATCTTTCTACCAGCACAGACTGCAGCAAGTTCACCAGCACATTTCCATTTAATACTCTGTCACACTTGTTCTCCACATCTGAACACTTTCAACATGTTTCCAAACAACAGCACAACATCATCTGCAGATTTCTCTGCTCTGTTCCTTCTGCTCAGGTTCTCCACAATCTTTGCTCTCCACACAAACAAGTTCAACACTTTTCATTCTGTCTTAATGTTCTAAGAAGATCTGGAACCCAGAAGAAAAACCACCCATCCATTGTCAACATATCCTGCGTACAGGGTCGCGGGGAGCTGGAGCCAATCCCAGCTGGCACTGGGCGAAAGGCAGGGTCCACCCTGGACAGGTCGCCAGTCCATCACAGGGCCACACATAGACAAACAACCCCAGAAGAAAAACCTGCTTAGAAAATGCTCCAACAACTCAAACAGGGATAGGGGCTGGACTCAAATTAGCTTTATTGGCCTGAATGTATAACAACAATATTGCCAAAGCTAAATATAAAGTGCATATGGACAATTAATTTCATACATTTCATTAGATAAGAAAATAAAAACAGCAAAAGTTGTGTTTGCGTGTGTTAATACAAAATAAAAATATATAAAATATAAAAAATTTTGTGGCATTCACCAACTTTCTCAGTTGCCTGTAACAGTCTGTATGGGCCAACAGTTTTCTATGTGAAGGTCAGATTTCTTGCGAAAAGCAACTGTCTTACATAAACTACGACGTTTATGTACGCAATATTCATGCAAATCATGTGAAACACAGTGTAATTTTGTGTTTTAGTTGGTTTGAACTAGATAATGTCAGCTTGCCTGCAATGATGTGTGTAATAACTTTCATCGACCACTTGATCAATACAACAAAATTCAAACAGGCCAGAAGGGAACAAAGATGAAGAGAATAAACTGAGCGATGAATAACATAAGTAGTGTAGGCGGTATAGCACAGATAGAACCTGGAGGAGGAACTAGTCTAAATGACTGGATTAGTATAATATTATAACATTAAATTAAAAGTATATTGTTAATTTAATAGTAAACTGTAAGTTTGACATTAATATATTCATTATGCTACTATATTCAATATAATTTCATATAATAGTATATAACTTACCACTAGTATAATATTAATTCAAATTACAGCTGCTTCAGTTTGGGGTTGTTTTTTACTCATTAACTATGTGCAAGAAAAATGCTCCAGGCTACATGATAGTCTCCAAGCTTGATTTTGGGCAGGCTACTAACTCATCAGTAATCATAACTGTTTATGCAGAACACTGAGTTCAACATTTATAAAGTTTGTTGCAGCACATCAAACTAAAAAAAAAAAAAAGAAAAAAGAGTGAAATAGGCGCTCGGTAGATCCCTGCGCCTAACGTTACAGAAAGGAATCACAGTCGCTACTCCCTGCCCGTCTAGTATTTTGGCCACGCAATATAAATAAATTTGTACACCTACACTTTTAGCAAACAAACTTCAAAATTGAATACCTTGTTAAATGGCGATTAAGAATTTTTAATACTTTTTAATGACCTTAATTTTTGCAAAATTGATTTATCACCTTTCAAGACTTTTTAAAACACCCTGGTTTCTGTGTCTGATATGAATTCGGGGTATATTTGGGAAATGTTTTATATTGAGGGCTAGAAAGTGCAGCTCTGTCTCTACCTGACCCTGTCACAGTAGGAACAGAGTCTCTCCTAGCCAGCTCTGTCTGTGGCGGGCCAGACTGTGTTCACTCAGTCTGTCTCTCCTTTGGCCCAGGGGCCTCCTGAAGCAGCAGACATGGATGTATACAGTATCTCACAAAAGCGAGTCCACCCCTCACATTTTTGTAAATGTGTGATTATAACTTTTCATGTGACAACACTGAATGACACTTTGCTACAATGTAAAGTAGGAGGATGGGTGAACCAGAAACTGGACTTTTACTCCATACACCAGTTTGTTACCCCTGTGAAATATAGTCAACACTGAATGTTTTTATTTAAGTTACGTAGGTTACGAAAGTTGCGTAAGTTGTGCAAATAACGTTATTTAATTAACTCCCATAAGGAATGTTTTTTAACGAATGGCATGGCCTTTAAGTTCCAGTTTCCTCTCTCTGTGTGAGGCTGGTCAGGGGATGGTAAGGCGCAGGTTTCTCCAAATACAGATGTGATGAATTGGGGATCACTTGTCTATAAAATCATCATCACCTTCTTAATGGTGTTCGGTTTTGGAACAGATGAAAAGGCTTGTATGCATTGGGGGAGAGAGATTTAGTCCCACTGTGATCACATTCCCAGAGAAGTTTTTCTGTCTATTCGAATTGCAATTGGAGACAGACAGACAGACAGACAGACAGACAGACAGACAGACAGACAGACTAGCCTTGTGTGTGGTCACTGTGGGCTTAAGGCATTAGTAACACAATGGCCATGGAAGCATGTTTCATCTGTGATGGACTGCAGTACAAAATGTACAAAGGCCTCTACCAAGTCTCCAACAGAGAGACGTGTGATAACTGATGTAATAAATAATGGGACATTTTCAGACCTGTAGTGCTCGCGGCTGCACCACTGCACTTTCCACCACTGTTCCTCTCAGATGTTTCTCTCCTGGAACATCTGGGTGCGTACAGGTCCCTCCAGCCTGCAGCAGTGAATCAAAAGAAAACATGTTTAATACTAAGAAGCGCTTCTTGTTTTAGGAGATGTCATTTCACATCAAATCATCAAAAAAATCAATCAGCACCAAAGGCATGAGGTCACAGTTGAATGTTTAACTATGGTGTGTGTTCCGGCCGCTGTTAGCAGCCGTTGTATTTGGTTGCTGTTTGTGTGTGTTCCCAGTATACTTAGCAGGCTTTCCAACCACGGCTGAGGATTGGCTGGTGTCGGTGAGGACCTGTCTGTTCCCGCTTACATCCATGGTCCTGATTGGAGCAGCCCTAAGACCGTCCACCATTCTGCGAGCTGTGGTTGGGGCGTGCTGCTTTTACTGAGCCTGACTTATGTGTACTGTGTGCTCGTTCCAGCAGCTTCACTTCTGTGGGCTGCTTGTGTTTGTGATCTGCTGCTAGTACTAAGAGTCAGTGTTTATTTTGTTCAGAGTAGACTCTGTGGCAGCAGTTTATTTCACTACTGAGAGTCAGTAAGTGTTTATTTTTGTTTAGAGACACTCTTGAGTTAGTTGTGTTTAACCGTGTGTCTGCAGAGTTGGGCTCGGTTTTAGAGTAATACTGACACCCACGCTACATGTTTAGGATTTCTCTTTGTTTAGCTCTTCAGGTTTAGGGGTGCTGCGCTCCCTGTGTTTGTTTTTGAGACTCCCAAAATAGAGGCTTTGTTTTCATTTTGGTTTCTGACTTAGTAATCCCGGTTTTGGAGGGATCTCTTTTTGTTATCTTCTGTTTATGTTTTCGCAGCACCCACTTGCCCAACTTTAGTTGTTTAAACCTTGTAAACTCTCGTGTGAATAAATAACTTTCCCACCGTACCTCGGTACATCTGGTTTATACGTACTTCCCTTTGTGAGCTGGGACGTAACAGTGTGTAAGAAGAGTTCAGCGGTTCTCTTAACCAGAGCAGTGCTTTTTGCTGTACAGGGTTCTCGGATCCCAACTCACGGGCCTGTTCTCAGTCAGCCGACTCCTGGTGGACCTCCATCCTCACATCCCTCCATTTCCAAATCACTTTGCATCTGTAGCGATGGTTGTTCAGTCTTGGCCACCGGTGGTCTTAACGACTGTAACGACTGTCGTCACAGCAACCAGGAACACTAACGAACCAGCGGTATCGATGACCCGGGCCAACGACCCCACTGAGGTTAAATAGCTGAGTTTCCCTGCCAGTCAGTCAGAACTGAAGAAGTCCTTTGGATGAGGGACGAAACGTCTTCCAGTATCTTCAAACAAGTCCAGTTGCCCTTGATTTTAACCTTCGTTGGAGAACTATGACCTGGATGACTGAGAATCTTCATAGACATCTTGGCATCTGTAGACACCGCCCTTGGTACAGCTAAGATTAGAGGAGATAAAGAAACCAAACAGCGGCAGCCCCCCCTCGTCCAGATTATCTGTTGCATTAAATTAAAAAAAAGACAATTTTTACTGTCCCTATTTCATAAATCATCAAAATAAAATGGATTCCTGAGCATCAAAGCTGTGTACTCTGCAGTGAGTCTATCATGTGTAGAGAGTGTGTGTCACGCTCGCTCCCAGCAGCAGCTGTGTGTTTACAGAAGTCCTTCATTCAGTGCTCTGATAACTGAAATAAGGTTTAATTACTATGTCTTCAAATTCAGCAACCTGCTACCATAGATTTCCTTTTACAGGCCTCCTGACTGCCCCTCTCTGTTTCCCACAGACGATGCAGCAACATTTTCACCTGCTAGGTTAAAATCTACCGACTCTTACTTTGGCAGTTTAATAAACTCTTTGCGGTCATCATTCATCACAACTGAAGGCTGTTCAGGTTTATTATTGTGACTCCCCCACTGTGTGTGTGTCCAGCTGTATCCTGTCACTAGTGTCCGTCCCCTCCAGCTCAGTCCAGGTCTCCTTTTGATCTGTCCAGACAATCTCTGTATGTCCACTTGTGCCCACTGTACAGTCCGTTTCCTCGTAGCTGATTAAAAACCTCAGAAGGATAAAAGTACACTTTGATTAAATAGATATTCCGCAAAATAACTCAAATAGTTTCTCAGTATCTCAGACTTTCCAATATTATTAAGAGGATGCGAGTTTATTTTATTCCCTAGGAACACAAGGCAGGGGAAAGCTCAGTTCACTCACTGATCTCGATCTTCACCTGGTTTGTGGCCATTTGGTTGCTCCTGCACTCGTTTGCAGTGGGCAGCATGAATCCAAGTTGCTCTTTCTGCCACCGTCACTGCTGACAACATTTTTGGAGAAGTTATAGAACCCCTTTGTGAACCAGTATCTGTTTAGTTTCTGGGTCATACTCCCTTTTGATACATGGCCTTTGTGTCAACTAAGCATAATGAGGAAACATACTTAGGCAGACTTCTCATCTGGGTCGTACGGCACTTTGTCAGCCTGCTCTTTTCCAAACAGCTCTCTCCTCTGGAGTTGCCCTCGTCAGTGGCAGATGTCAGTTAAACAATACATTGAGAGATTAATGTTTGTTTTGGTCCGCTGTGGCGTTCCCCTGTGAGATAAGATCCAAACCGTTAGTGTGAGCGTTACATTTACAGCATCAAGAAAAAAACTTCTCACCCCATGAGTTGTGACTCTTTTTTGCATATTTACATGCTTCTGTCAACTAACTCCGCTGCTTCTGCAGAATAGTATTAGGAAGGAAGTGGTTTAGCCACAGTTGTTACTGCAAGACCTGCTTCATTTTTAACAGTTGCTGGGTCACGTGATGCTGATCTGTCCACAAACAACTCCCTGTTTGTTAGAAGTGTCTCCTGTAAGTCTGCCCTTGGGGAGCTAGCTTCTGTTATCACTGCAAGATAATCATGCTGCAGTCCTTCATCTGGAGTTGAGAGGAGAGTAGCAGGATTTAGTACAGTGCATCTTCTAACAGTGATGTTAGACAAATCAAGCAGCACAGTGTTGTATCTCAGCCACCTGGTTGAAGAAAGATGAGATGTTTTCTGTTCAAGCAAAATCACTGACACATGTGGAACCAACAAATTAAAATCTGTAGAACCCACAATGTCACATGCTGCGATGACAGCTTTTCCAGTTTGGATGAAAAATTGGCTACTGGCCTAAGTTGTCCCACATGGTCCTGCTGCAGCACTGAAGTGACCTCCCTTCTTGTCAACTGTGAAAGGTTTGTTGTGTAAGTAACTGCAAGAAAAACCTTTGAGGCCTTCCCATGCCCAGTTTCTGCCCATGGTGCCTTAACGTTCGCATCATTTGCTCACACACCATCATTACCAAAAAGTTAATTTACCTGTTTCTTTGTCTCTGATTTTGGGATGGTCCCCTCTGCAGTGATCACATGACCCAGTAATATATATTATGAAACAGACTGCAGTTTAGATACTGTAGCTTTATGGCCATTATCAGGAAGGTGTTACATTTAGAGACATCCTTCACAAAGATTTGTTTGTCATGACTTGTTTTATCATCTGTTATCTAATTTGGCATCAGAAAAATCTGCTTTCACTACAGCAAAAATTTTTTAACACCTCACTGGAGACATGCCATGTGCCAGCCTGCTTTAAATCCTCCACCATCATCCCTGTCCTTAAAAAACCAAGCAGCACAGGACCAAACGAATACAGACCCGTCGCCCTGACCTCTGTGGTAATGAAGTCTTTTGAGCGACTTGTGCTGTCCCACCTTAAATCCATCATAGACCCACTCCTGGACCCCCTGCAGTTCGCTTACAGAGCCAAAAGGTCTGTAGATGATGCAGTAAACATGGCCCTTCATTACATATTAATATTATAATCTTTACTTATAAAGCACTTTGTGCAAAGACAAACACATAAAACAGATAACAAGTTACACAATAAAAGCAAGGAAACACTTAAGAAATTAAAAAAATAGTGAAAGGAAAATTAAATAAAAATCGACTAAAATCAGGAAAGGCTCTCCTAGAAAAGTATCTAAATCACACTGGGAGCCAGTGTGATGAAAACAGGTGATCATATTTCTTTTTTCTAGTTTGTCGGAGATCAGCTGACGGAAATGATTTGACAAAATATTTGACTGACAGACGCAGTCTTTAAGTGGGTTTAAGTACATCTGGGTGTCATCAGTGTGGAAACTGGACTGGACAGACCGAAGCCCACTACAGGAAAGGACGGGGCGGGCTGTTCTTCTAAACAGTACCAGAGATCCCCACCCAGCGCCTCAGTCTGTCTAACATGATGTTGTGATCAATGGTGTCAAAAGCAGCGCTGAGGTCCAGGAGTACAAGGACTGAGCACATGCCTTCATCAGCAGACATTCAAAGGTCATTGGTGACTTTAAGCGGAGCAGTCTTAGTGATGTGGTACTTCCTGAAACCAGATTGAAACCCCTCAAACCTTTTGATATTTTCCAGTGTGCAGAGCAGTTGTTTGACACTAGTTTTTCTAAACTTTTTGAAGTACAAGTAAATAAGCTGGAAATTTAAAGAGATAAACAGAAGTGCCTGCCTATATACAGCAGACCCAGCCTACTAGTCAGCACAGGTGCCTGCCAATCAGGTGATCAGCTTAGAAGGGCCAACAGGAAAACTCACTGTAGAACAGACCACTAAACCAAGTAAAACCAACTTTTCACTTTTGAGTAGATTTTTATACCTGAAGTTTTACTCGTAAGTAAAAGTTCAAAGTAATTGTACTTTTACGTAAATAGAATATTTTTGTATACTTTCCACGTCTGATGTTTAATAACTGATTAAAACCAACATCTGCACTCGTGTGTTCACTGTTGCTTTATCAGGGCCCTGTTTCAGAAAGCAGGCGTAACAAACTGAGCTTAACCCTGAGCTCTGAAGTTCCAGAACAGCCGATCAGAGTTAGTTCAGTCAACTCAGAATATGTTGAACTGATGGAAGCGCATGCGTGGGGATGAAAGAAATCCATCAACAATGGAGCTCCGATACTACGATTCTTCACAGCAACGGATAAATAAGGCAGAGCCTCCATTTTAAAATCGGTTGGAGCTAGAAATATGAATGAATGTTCACCAACGCAGACCAAAAAGTTGTGTTGCTGTGTGTGTCTGTCTGTCCCCCGCAGGTGTGTACGCGTGCCTGCTGAGTGACGCTGGGTGGAGCTCACAGCTGGTTCCGATCAAGGCCAATTAGTAGGCTATGTAAGCCGGGGACGGAACAAAGTGGGCTATTTATGTCAAAACGCAGGAGTGGAGAAGGATCAATACGTTTTTAACATTACATTTTATACAGTGTTGCTCAATCATTTGCCACACTGGACTTTCTCTAATGAAGGAAAAAGTTAACTCATGGAGCTGTGATTGTAAAGTCCGACCCAGTATGTTAGTCTGTTCATTATTTTTTTGCAGTAGAAAATGTGTCTATAGGATCAAACTGAAGTTTTAAACATCTGTTTTATGTTAATAAAATCTTGGCCATTATGTATTTTATGAAATGACGTCAAAACCCATTCAGACTGTAGCTAATAATGAAAAACTCACTTTTAAACTACATTTCTTTGTTTCAGCTGCACCACAGTCATCCTCACTCAGAAATATTCACATCATGTTGATAACTACGATAGGAATGTTCAATCTGTGCGACAATATCAAAGATTACTGTTCAGTGATCAGTTTTATACAGATTAGTTTAAACAGTGATTACTGCAGTAATGTAACCCACGGTGGTTCACAGAGTCAGTGTTACTATCTAGAGTTTATCTGATCTCGGTCTCAAGCAGAAAACCCGGAGTTTCCCTCATCTCAGGCTCAACATACGTAGAGTTTTCAGTAATCCCGCTTTCTGAAACAGGGCCCAGTTTAAGGCAGGACACTTTTTTCATGGAGTTGCTCTATTTGTTTCTTCTAATGGAAAGAAAACTTCTAATCTAGACCTTTAGATGGAGTTTGTTTAAGCCTACTACCCTCCATCTGTTTGCATCTGTAGATTTCTTCTAAATGAACTAAAACAAGTTAATCTGCATATTTCAAGAACAAAAAGGGGAAAAGCCATCAACTGAGGAAGTTCTGAGGTGATATGCTTTAGTTATGTTTATCCTATCCACTGCAGTGTCTTGTATGCAAATAATGAATGATAATTTATATATCAATGTGTTGATTGTGATGAGGTTATTAGACGAGCGAGAGACTCACCTCCAGAACGGATATTTTGTGTTTTTATTCAATATATTTGTTTGAAAGAGCACAAACTAAAAATATTATATACGCGTGGTGCTGCGACAACAACCCGCTGCTCAACACCAAGAAAACTAAGGGGCTCCTTGTGGACTTCAGGAGCAATGCTGACACTCATCGGGAACTGTTGCAGAAGGTGGTGAAATCCGCCCAGTGCATCGCTGCAGCCTCACTTCCTGCTATCAAGGACATCGGCAGGAAACTTTGTCTCAGGAGAGCAATAAACATTAGAGAAGACTCCTGCCACCTCGCACACAGACTGTTTGCCCTCCTGCCCTCTGGGAGGCGCTACAGCTGTCTCCCTGCTGAACTCTGCCCCCCCTTCACACACACCAGCCCCCATCCTGCATCCCCTCACATTCACACTCACCATCCTCCCCTGGACTGAACCAGCTACACTTACCTCAGTGACACTGCCATCATGGACTTTGACACCACTGCACTATTAACTGCACCTTCCATCTGAGCATATTGCACTACTGTACATTCTGTATCTACTCTAAATCAGGGGTCAGCAAATAAGTCAGACATCCGGCCAATTTTTAAGTCAAATTATTTCAAATCCTTGCGTACCTGTGTGCATGTTTAGCTCAGTCGGTACTGTGTGGGAGTCCCGTTAGGAAGGTTGATTCCAACTAACTGTGGGTATTTCTTGTCTTGTTCTTTATTAAAAAGGACACTTTTGCACATGCTCACGATAAAGCATGTGCTGCAGTTTGTGTTCGTCCCAGCGCTGGATCCACATTCATAAACCTGGACGCCTATTTTCATTTCCCTGAGGAAATTCAGGGAAATCCAATCACACGTTTACTGACAGCTTTTTCAGAGGGTGTCATGCAAGCCAGAGACTCTTCTGAATGTCCTTCAGAACTCTTCAAAGTAAAAGCTCTCAATAAACTTGTCATAAAGCATTGCTGCACAAAAAGTTGTCACACTTTTATTTTGGAGGCACAATCACTTAGGAGGAAGTGATTGTGTGAGTAACTATCTGTCATGACCGAGATCTGTTTCAGCACCAGCTGCTATCAATTTATTGATTTTTTATTTTTCTGCTATCAAAGCCGTGGGCCAGATATTATTGATTATTGCCGACCACTGCTGTAAATCATTCCCTTGCACTACTGTACATACTAATAATTCATACTGTACTGCCACAGTCATAACCTGTACCTACCTGTATCAATAGACATTCATGTAGACATTTATATTTATCTATCATTCATACCTTGCACTTTGTATACTAATGTATCGTGTTCTATTCAATTATTGCTTAAGCACTTCTGGTTAGATGCTATTTGCCTTTTTCTTGCTTTGGACCAGTGACATGTGCAATGACAACAAAGTTGACTCATACATAATAGTATACTCAAAAAAAAAAAACATCCCAGGAAAGAGAGCACATTCTCTTGAGGAAGAAAAAGGGCAGGCGCTGAAGCCCCTTTTGGTGTCTTTGTGTGCACATGCTGCTAGTTAATCACGTTCCATGCTCCGTGGTTTGCACCTGTGAAAGCTTTTAGGCATTTATTTTAGGCGAAGTAAAATAATTTTCATGTAAACCACATTGGACCTGGTCAAGATCAAAAACCAGCTCTCAAATCTGGACGAGGTTGTCCCAGAGAGGCTAAATCTTTTTTAAACAGTTTCGGATTTGTGAAACTTTTACTTTATTTGTGAAAATACAAAACAGGGAGAATTCACTGCTTTTCTTTTACAGCGAGTAGCCTGGCGACAATAATGCTAAACAAGCTCTGGGCTCTGCACGGAGCTCAGTCAGAATCAGAATGAGGTTTATTGCCATTTTCACATACGAAGAAACAAATATAGAAATATAAATATAGATAAACTAAAGTCATCAAAAATGTGCAAGTATAGGCTACAAAATATTACAATACTACTTTACTAACTTTTTCTGTTATGTTTTCTAATAATTATACAAATGGAAAAACTGTATAGAGTTAACTGTTAAGTATGTTTGGTTTGTGTGGGTTGCAGGTGGTGAGTCACTGCATTTGTGGTTCCCTTTTCCTTGTTTTATTCTGTTGGGCGTGACTTCAGTGAAAGGCTGCACTCATGTAATTGCTCATAGCTCCTCCCTTCAAGAGAGGAAATGACGAATAAGGGAATTGAGAAGAACCCCATGTCGTCTTCACCTGCACACAGTGTAAGCACGTTGTGCAACAGTCATAATTGTCCGTGCGAAACAAATTATTCTAATTTCTCGATAAATCGTTTCAGCCCTAGTCTAAGTGGGGCCTACACTATATTCCAATTTCTAGGCTGTGCCAGTTTCAGTCCAAGCCCCTCGCCCCTCACAAACTAAAAAGTAACGCTGAAACTAATAAATCTAAACTAAAACTAAACTAGCAAACCCACATTAAAAACTAATTAAATCTAAACTGGAAACAAATAGTAAGATGAAATAAAAATATAAACTAATCCAAAACTAAAATAACTTTGCTCAGGAAATGGAATAATGAGTGTTTTTCCTGTTTCCTGAATGTCTCCATTCTGCAGAGATGTATTTTAAAAAACCCGGGAAACTATGTTTTAAAGAATCTTCTGGTTTTTAATGTGGACCTGTTCTTATGTGGGTTAGGTACTTGAAAGAAAAGCAGTGAAATTTCCCTTTTTATTTAAGTTAAATAGCATAAAGGTTTTATAGATATTAATGTGTTACAGACTGGGTTAAGCCTTTCACAACAGTAAGAGGAGCACAACACAGAGGATCAATCACTCAGCAAAGTCACTTAACTTTCCTCCTAACTGCAGAACTGGAAGCTAAATTCAGCAGCAGCACAGTGAGCAGAGTCCTACCTGAGCTCCAGAGCAGCAGCAGCAACAGGTAGTCCATGTCCAGGTAGACCGGCCCGCTGGCTGTCCGCCTGCTCTCATCATCACACGGGCCGTCCTCAGTCTAGATATGGCTACAGAGAGGAAGTTCACTGCAGCTGCACGTTTGACCAGTGGGTCAGTTTACATCAAGTGGCGTCCAGCAGCAGAGGCGTTGTTATCCTTGCGGATGTCACTGAAACACAGACCTGAAACATTCAGACAGTCAGAGAAACAAACTGTTTACAAGAGAAAAGTAAAATAGAAATGAATATATAAAAAGCTAAAACGAGCTAAAAACAGGACTAAACATGACGTCATCATCCACCAGTGACCAGACGAGCTCATCATACAAACACACCTGCTGTTCATCAGCTCCTGAAACTGAAAGCTCTCTAAAAGTCGGGCTTTTCGCAGCGAGGTGACCCCTTCCTACATCAGACACAGACGGACAGCAGCTCCTACCCAAGATGGGTTTTTTTGGACGTGAGTGGTGTTGAATAAAAGACCAGTGCCTCCAGTTTACAGCTAATCAGACAAAAGAAAATTTAGTTAACTTGTGTCTTGACTCATGAGCTACTAGCTAATGTAATAAGCTAGCTAAAGTAATTTATCATGGCCATACAGGCTCTCATACTTTAGGCCTGCCTAATAGACACCACAGCTGAATACCTATACTATAAAACTGGATATAATTGATATGCACAGTAGGCAAATTCAAATGTTCTAGTTTGCATACATTTAACTACAGTGAAAACATAACTAAAGCATTTCACCACAGAACTTCCTCAGTTAATGACTTCCATCCGCTGAAATGTTGTTTAAATATGCAGATTCCACAGCATTCTATTCATTTAGAAGAAATCTACAAATGCACACAGATGGAGAGTAGTAGGCTAAAAATAAAATCCATCTAAAAAAGGTGCATTTACAAAGTTTTCTTTCCATTAGAGTGAAAGAAGACATGGAAGCAAAATACAGTTCACATCTTAACATCTTAAAATTCAAATTGACCATTCCATGAAAAAAAGTGTCCTGCCTGAAACAGTAAATTCATCATTTTGATGTTAGGCTCCCCATTTAATAACTATCTGTTCTATTAGTTTGTTGTATGCTGATAGATCTTTACCTGATACACACAGGCCTCCCTCAAATGTGAAAATAAGTTCTTGTCCTGTGTGAGTGTGACAAACCTCAGATCGAAATCCAGGGGAGGAGAGGTAAGTACAAGTATAAATGTGGCAATGGATAAACACAAACACAAAGGTAGCGATAGCCGCACAGCACCTGATGCACATGGTGCAAACAAAACAGTAAATCACACTACCCTTAACCACAGGACTTCCACTGTCGCCACTGTCGGTTCATCCAGCAGCTCACAGTTGGTCCTCGTGGTCCAACAACTGCACTGACTCGACTGTCTCTGCTGACTACCACACGCTCACTGCAGACTCCCAAGCGGTAGACACCGTTTCTCTTACTGCAGACCACCATATCCTCCCACTCAGCAGCTTCCTGCTCCAGCCCTCGACTCTCCACTGATTAGGAGAGAGGAATCAGCCGCGCTCCTCCAGCATTGGGGGCGGGGAAAGGTCCTGCCTAGGCCAGAGAAGAAAACACACAGAACATCCCACATACACATGAACGGCCCTCGGGTCGTAACAGTGAGTTTGCACAAGCAGTAAGTGTAGTTATAAAAGCAATAATAATGACTATATGAAAGTTAAATATATTCAGCCAATTCAGTATTCAGCTTTTTTGACTTGAGCCCCTGCCTCCAAAAATGTTTGTGCACACGCCTGACTGCAGCACCCCCATGTAGGATTCTCCACTGTGAGTGAGCTGTTTGCTTCTTTAAAGGAGGTTTAGGCTTCACAGTGTTACTGACACCAAGTTTCTCCAACCACACCGGGTCCTTTCTACCATCCTACCTGTTCTTACAGAACACTGTAACACCTAGAGATCATGTTACCAGTCACAGTGTGCACATCTGAATGTTTCCTCTGTTCTCTGGATGGCACTGTGGTCAGATACAGCTAGGTCGATGCATTGCAGCTGGGAGGGAGTAGTAACAGTGGAGCACACCAGATCCAGTGTGTGACCTTTGGTGTGAGTGGGACCTTTGACGTGCTGAATGATGTTGAGGCAGTCCAATAGTGACAGGAAATCAGCAGCAAAGGGACAGCTGTTAAAGTCCACATGGATATTTAAGTCTCCGAGCGGGAGTGTGGATGGAGACGTGGAGCAGATGGAGATGAGTAGCTCTGATAGCTCGGCCATGAAGATGGTGGAGGTTTTTGGGGGCGATAAACAAGGACCACTTGGAGCTGTACAGACCCAGCCAATGTGAAACGAAGACACTCAAATAAGGTGATGTTAGGCACAGGAAGTTCTTTCACTGGGATGTCAGCTTGGTGGACAACAGCCAGACCACCACCACAGCCCGTAGAGCGAGGCTTCTGTATGTACGCCTGGTGGGGTGGCTTGGTTGAGTGTCATAAAATCCTGCTGATTTTGCCAAGTTTCTGTTAAGCAAAGAAAATCCATTTTCCATTTTCAGAACAACCTGGAGCTTAACACACTGAAAACTGTGGAGATGACCGTGGACTTCAGGAGGAGCCCCCCCCCCCCCACTCTGCCCCCCATCACCATACTCAACAGCCTTGTCCTTCAGGTTTCTGGGTTCCACTATATCCCAGGACCTGAAGTGGGAGCCCCAACATGGACACCATCATCAAGAAGGCCCAGCAGAGGATGTACTTCCTGCGTCAGCTCAGGAAGCTCAACCTGTCTAAGGACCTGCTGATCCAGTTCTACACAGCCATCATCCAGTCTGTTCTCTGTACCTCCATCACTGTCTGGTTTGGATCTGCCACCAAAAAGGACAGGAGCAGACTACAACAAGTCAAGCCGTAACTCTGATGAACAGCTGATTTGTGACTCAGTGTCAGGAACAGTTCCTGTACAATAACCCAGTAACTCTGCCTCTAATCAGCACCTGTTTATTGGTTACCATTTATTTTTTATTCACCATCCTCTATTTCAGTGCTGTTCATAGTATCACGTCATATTGTCATATTGTATATACATCCTTTGCACTATGCTCCATCGCACTGTCTACATATGTACATGTATGCATGTATGTGTATGTGTACCTGTATATCTCATCCACCTCCGACATGTACATAATAATGATAATATTTTTCTCCTGCATACTTTGCACTCTACTCACTGCACTACTGGTCAATATGTCAATATTGTGTATGTTGTCTACACTGTAGCCTGTGTGTGATTTATTTTATCATTGTGTTTTTGTATTATTGTATGAGTAAGCACATCGTGAGCAATGTACAATCCTGAGTCAAATTCCTTGTATGTGTACAAATACCTGGCAATAAAGCTGATTCTGATTCTGATAGTCCTGATCCTTCCCACCTGTGTTGCTCCCACCTGCTCTTTTGAGCACCTTGTGTTGTCCCACATTAAATCCATCATAGACCCACTCCTGGACCCCCTGCAGTTCGCCTACAGAGCCAACAGGTCTGTAGATGATGCAGTAAACATGGCCCTTCACTACATCCTCCAGCACCCGGACTCCCCAGGAACCTCCAGCAGGATCCTGTTTGTGGACATCAGCACTATCATCCTGGCCCTCCCAGGACCTCAAGTGGGAGCTGAACATCACCTCCCTCATCAAAAAGGCCCAGCAGAGGATGTACTTGGATGGTGCACTTCTACACCGCCATCATTGAGTCCATCCTCACCTCCTCCATCACCATCTGGTACGCTGCTGCCACTGCAGGCTGCAGAGAAGGTGATTGGCTGCAATCTTCCATCACTTCAGGACCTGTACGCCTCCAGGACTCTGAGGCGAGCAGGAAAGATTGCAGCTGACTCCTCCCACCCCGGACACAAACTGTTTCAGACTCTCCCCTCTGGCAGGAGGCTGCGGTCCATCAGGACATCAAGACATCGCCACAAAAACAGCTTCTTCCCATCTGCAGCTAGCCTCATTAACAAGACCCAGGTCCCCGACTTACACTGCACTGTAACTTTTACTGTCCTGTTTTCTTTTTCTGTGTTTTTAGCTTTTTACCATTGATTTTAAGTAAATATTTCCATTTAACTCTTTTCACCCTGATTGTAACACTGTAACTTTTATTATTTTTCCCTGTTGCTTTTATGTTTTGTAGCACCTTATCACTAAAGCAAATTCCTTGTATGTGTAAAACTACTTGGCAATAAAGCTCCGTCTGATTCTGATTCCACTTTTCAACCTTCCTGTCAGAGAGGTTTGAATTGAACACAGACCTTCATTTCCTGTTATTTCCATTTACAAACTGTTGCTGCTATCAAGAACGACACCAAGACTCCTGCCACTGTCACTGACAGCCAGGGAAGGAAAGACACACTCACATTCATCATCCCATTGGTCTTCAGCAAACCTCTGAGGACTTCTGGCAGGGAAGCACAGACCTCCTCCGCCAGCCTGAGCAGCAGTCTGCTGGATCTGATGCTGATGAGGGACGGAGGTCTTCATGAGGTGGCCCAGCTTCACACAGCCCGGCTCTCTCAGTCTGGATCTCAGGCTGACAGAAGACAGAACCTGAGAGCTGATCCAGCAGTTCCCAAACAGCCACATCCCTGTTGTCCTCACAGCTTCCTGCTGGAAGGTGAACACCTGCCACCTGTAGGACAGACAGGTGAGCCAGACCAGTTTGTCCAGAACTGGGCTGAAGCAGGAACAAGTTTGTTTGTTGGTCATATCCTAAGCACCCAGCCCTGCTCAGCTGCAAACAGGCAGTGTCTGTCCACAGCAGGCCAAAGCTGGACAGCTGTCTCTGAGCCGTCTGTCCACCAGGCCCTGTCCTCCCTCTATCAGTCTGAGCGAAAGTATTGATTTATGATCTTTTCCTGACCAAGTGGTTTTGGTGCCTAAACCTAACCAAACTGTTATGTTAACCACTAGTTTTATGTTGAAAGTCTAACCAGACACTGCACGTTTATTCTTGCCCTTCATGTACAGAAACAACGCTAAAGAGTACCCAGGGCGTTCAAAAAGCGACACCAAGGGGTCTTCACAAAGATCAAACTCAGGAGGACATTTAAGCCTATTAAACCGGGTAGCCATCATACCTCCGTCTCCTTACAGAGCGATGACTGATAACCATCTCATCCTTTTTTAATTACAGACAGTTTCTGGTAATTGTCATAGTTGTGAGAACCTTCACATTTTCTCTCTGGTCAATGCAAAGCGCTCACATACAAAGAAAACAACATTTTCCAGCTCTAGTAAATAAACACTGTTGACCTGATTAATGTCAGGGCTGGGGAGAAGCTAACATCAGCTGCCAAGACCACCTCCTCTGATCTGCTAGCAATGGCTCAAGACTGGGAGCTGAAAATCGACCTGGGGACACAACTGAAGTTCCCAGAAACTTCTGCCACAACAATGTTAAGGCCAGACATGTTGCTGATCTCTGAACCCTCCAAGCAGAACCTCCTGCTAGAACTCACGGTTCCCCTGTGGTGTTCAATAAGGGCCAATGTTTTTTTTCTCCAGGAATTTATTATGTCACACTGAAGTTGACCTTGTGGGTAAAAAATGTTATCACTTCATCGTTATATCCTGTTAAACATCTATTGTGATCGTTGTGTGTATCGTTGTGGTCTATTCTCGTCTTGTCTTCTTGTCACAAGATTGCTGACGTAATCTGTAGCCACCTGTCTGAAGCTCCGTCTTACACCAAACTCTTATCCAGTTTTAATCCAGTCTTCTTCGTTACATTTTTTATATCCTTTTTATTAAACTTAAGTTTTTAACTTAAGTTTTACGTGGGTTAAGGATTTTAATCATCCGACATGGATTTTAAGCTAGATGACCGTGAAAACGCGATCAACGCTACTGACCACAACAAAGCTCCGGTGACTATGCAAGCCGAGATAACTCTGCCCCTTGAGGACTGCTCACTCCTTAAGAAAGCGAACAAGAAGATTGTTGACCTTATGGAAGACATCCGACGACTTTCAGAGGAACTCAAAGAGAAAGATTCCCTGCTGACTGGCTTTATGGATGTGGCTTCAGTACAAGCCAAACAGATTGTTTCTCTTGGCCCAACTGCTAACATCCAGGACACCGTGTTTTGGGACCCCTCTAGTCTTCCCAGGCTTTCATCCTGCTCGACTCCGAAGCATCAGTCAACCTGGGCTGAAGTGGTGGTCCGCGGCTGCAAGAGAGGCTCGGACGGGGCTGCCTCTCCTCCGGATATCGGCCTCTCCAACCGCTATGCAGCCTTGTCTAACGACACTCCGGTCCAAGTCTCTGCGGCTTCAAGTCTCCCTGATACGGATCTCTTTTGGCGCACAGTGCCTGCCGACACTGTTGCATCTCCTCCACTACATCTCCTGCACTGGGCCGCCGGTCTGCCGCCGGGCCTGATCGGCGGCCGTCATCCCGGTCAAAAACCTCCGCTTCCCGACGTAGGATCCTGAAGGAGGCTGTGCTCAGACGCTCCGGAGGCCGTCTCTGCCCTGCACCGTCGGGTAGCCCTTCTCTCAGGTCTGTTACTGCTACTCCAACACAACACTCGGCAGCTCACACACTCCATCCTCAGTCCACACGCAGTGTTGAAGCAGATTCTGCTCAGTCCTGCTCTGGAACCACACAACCAGCATCTCCTCGTCCCCTTTTCTCCCCAACCACACTAATAATTGGTGACTCCATAACCAGAAACATCCGTTTCTTTAAAAAAACACCAGGACCTAATGCCGTCGCTCCCGTCCTCCATCACAAGAGTGATAGTCCATGTCGGAACAAATGACACAGCTCTTCGGCAGTCTGAGCTGACAAAATCAGATTTTAACCGTCTTCTTAACTTTTTAAAGCAGTGTGGAAAGTCCGTTTTTATCTCTGGTCTCATTCCCACATTCGGTCGCGGTGCTGGCCGCTTCAGTAGACTCCTTGGCCTCCACGACTGGCTCCAGTCCGCCTGCAGGGCTCACCGTGTGTGTTATGTGGATAATTTTAATATTTTCTGGCAAAGAATGTCTCTTTTTAAGACAGACGGACTTCACACAAACAAACGGGGCTCAGAGATGTTAGCTGCGCACATACAGCATGTGGTGCGGTCCACACATGACTTACGTGAATGACTAATCATTCATGCAGCACACCTGGACACACCACCGCTCACTGAACAGATCTCTGCCTCACTGCCACAAACAACTGTCTCCACCTGCTGGCATGTAAAGCCGTCTGCTCCCAGCGCTGTTCCAAAGACTTCTATTCCTGTCATCATCACGCATAGACCAGTAAACCGAAATGTGCACATCCCACACAGAAATAATAATAATCTCTTAAGGATTAGGACAACTGCATCAACTCCAGCACCTAGAACAAACTCATTTAAAATGGCTCTCTTCAATGTGAGATCACTTTCAAGTAAGACTTTTATCTTAAATGATTTTATCTTGTCTGCAAATCTAGATTTTATGTTTTTAACTGAATCCTGGTTGCAAATGAATGACTATAGCCAGCTAGCTGAACTGTGTCCGCCTCAATATGATTGTTTTAGTCAACCGAGGGTCAGTGGTCGTGGTGGTGGGCTAGTGAGCGTGTATAGGAAAAATAAAATGTCATCAAGTACGCTGTGATGAATTTAACTCCTTTGAAGTTCTCGCTCTTAAAGTTGGAGGGCTGCAACCTATCATATTTGTTATAATTTATCGCCGCCCAAAACCGCCTGGAGGATTTTTATCAGAACTTCCTGAATTTCTATCTACTCTGGTTTTAAATTATGACAGAATTGTTCTTTGTGGCAATTTTAATATTCATGTTGATGACCCCAACAATGTTAATGCAACTGACTTTTTAAATATGGCCACTTCTTTTAACTTCAAACAACATGTCAGAGGGCAAACACATAACCGTGGTCGTACACTGGACTTGGTTTTTACCCTGGGTGTCAGCATTTCCTCTGTGGAATTAGTGGACATGACCATATCTGACCACAGATGTATTGTTTTTAGCTGTGATTCGCCTGTTACTCATGCCGCCTCACCAAGCTCCGTGTGTTCTCGCATCTTTAATGAACAAAGTGTTTCAAAGTTTTGCGCATTCTTTCAGAGCCAAAGCCAACACCTGTCTGATTCCAACACCAACAATCTGGTCGATCACTTCAATCATATCTGCTTGTCGTCACTAAATATTACTGCTCCTCTAAAGGTTAGGCCTACGTCTAAAGCTAGTAAGCAACCCTGGATAAATGACAGCATTCGCAGCCTAAAAAGGGAATGCAGGAAAGCAGAGCGCAGATGGAAAAAATCCAATCTCCAAGTCCATTACCTCAGTCTGAAGGATTTATTAATTAACTACAATAACATGGTTAAGGATGCGAGAACACACTATTTGTCTGAACTCATTACTACACATAAACACAATCCCACGTTTCTGTTTAAGACTGTGGATCAGCTGGTAAACCCAACCCCTCCTTGTGTCTCAGCTGGAAGTAATGATGACTGTGAATTGTTTTTATCTTATTTTATCAATAAGGTGGTGTCAATCAGAGCCTCTATTACCCCCGCGGCCTCTTACTCAGAGGTTCCTCACCAGCAACAAGAGACTTTTAAGCAGTTTACACAAATAACACAACAGTAACACAAATGAGAGTGTCCTCCATCCCACTTGATGTAATACCTACAAAGTGTTTACTGAAAGTAATGGATTCTGTTGGGGCCCCATTTGATCTCTGTTTTCAACAGCTCCCTATCTACTGGTTGTGTCCCTGATTATTTTAAAACGGCTTGCGTGAACCCACTTTTAAAGAAACCTGGTTTAGATCCCTCCCTCCCACATAATTTTAGACCAATTTCAAAACTGCCTTTTATTGCAAAGATTCTAGAAGGAATTGTGTCCAAACAGCTGCTCACTGTGCTGGAAAATTACAAATTATTTGAAAAGTTTCAGTCTGGTTTTAGCACAGCACTGAGACTGCCCTGCTTAAAGTCACCAATGACCTTTTAATGTCTGCTGATGAAGGCATGTGCTCAGTCCTTGTACTCCTGGACCTTAGCGCTGCTTTTGACACCATTGATCACAACATCATGTTAGACAGACTGAGGCGCTGGGTGGGGATCTCTGGTACTGCCCTAGAATGGTTTTCATCCTACCTGTCAAATAGGAAGTTTTGCGTGTCTGTAAACAACTATGTCTCCTCGTTCTGTCCAGTTAAATATGGTGTGCCTCAGGGGTCAGTCTTAGGACCCATTTTGTTTTCCTTGTATCTGCTTCCCCTTGGACATATTATCCATAAACATGGCATTTCTTTTCATATTTATGCTGATGACACACAAATATACTTGCCCGTCAGATCCACAGACCCTGGAATGCTGAGTTCACTTAACAACTGCCTTTGTGAAGTTAAAAAATGGATGTCAAATAATTTCCTCCAGCTGAACTCAGACAAAACAGAAATCCTGGTCATTGGGTCCCAGCAGATGGCAAAACAAATACTGCCATCTGCTGGTTCCCTAGTAAATCACATTAAGCCTGTGGCAAAGAACCTTGGTGTTTGGTTTGATAGTAATTTAAATTTCGAGCAGCACACCACAAAGCTTGTTCAATCATGTTTTTATCAACTTAGAAATATAGCAAAAATTCGATCTATGATAACTTTTAAGGACACAGAGACCATTTTACACGCCTTCATCTTATCACGCCTGGATTATTGCAACAGCCTTTTCACCTGTTTAACCCAAAAATCTATTGATCGACTCCAGACTGTCCAGAACTCAGCTGCCAGGCTTTTAACCAGAACAAAGAAATATGACCACATTACTCCTATTTTAGCTTCATTACACTGGCTCCCAGTATGTTTTAGAATTGACTTTAAAATTCTATTGATCACTTTTAAAGCTCTTCATGGCCTCTCGCCTTGTTATATTTCTGACCTTTTAGTCCCATACGCACCAGCACGTACCTTGAGATCCTCGGGCAGAGGTCTGTTGTCTGTTCCAGAGTCTCGACTGAAAACTAAAGGGGACAGAGCGTTTGCTGTCAGGGCCCCGAGGCTCTGGAACAGCCTGCCCGAGGAAATCAGGTCGGCTGAGTCAGTGAACTCTTTTAAGTCCCTTCTTAAAACATACTTTTATAGGAGAGCCTTTCCCGATCTTATTTGACTTTATTTTATCCCTTTTATTTTATTGTATTTTACTAATTTTATATTAATCTGTATTTTAGTCTTTTCAATGTTTTCATGCTCTTATCTTATTTTGTATTATTCTTTACACTTGTTAAAGCACTTTGTAACTTGTTTTTGAAAAGTGCTCTACAAATAAGGATTATTATTATTATTATGTGTGTGAAAATTTGTCATAATTACAGCATCAGTTCTGGAGTTAAAACATTTTTAAGTTCATTTAGAGGTCACAGTGACCTTTGACCCCCAAACTCTAATCAGTTCATCATCGAGTCAAGTCATCAAGTGGACGTTTGTGCTGAGGACGGACGGATGGAAAGAGATGCTGAAAACACAGTCTCATAGTTTATTTAAGTGCTTTTATTGTCTTTTGAACACAGCAAATAAGCTTAAAGCAAAAAGACTAACATGCTGTTGGTTTTGCTATTTTCATGTTGAGAGTAATAAAATGTTTCTAATGTAATCTAATAATTCCAGCTGGATTGTTTAAAGGGAACATCAGTATAAACGTGTAAAATCCTGGACTGAGCTGTTGGTGGGTTGTGTGGCAGCTGAGATGATCCTTGGAGGTCCTACTCTGCTCCCTGAGCTCCTTCCTCTTCAGTCGGCCCTCCTTCAGCTGCAGAAACACCCACGGTAAACCTATTCAGTACAATGTCGTTCTGCCTGCCCGGCATCTGCCCCCTGCAGGGCTGGAGAGACATGACAGCACACATGCGAGTTAGTGCATCACTCCTCCTCTTCTTCAGTAAACACAGACCGAGTGCTTCATCTCAGTCCTCTGAACAACAGAAATGTGTCAGTACCTCACTAAAGAAACAAAGGGCAGCAGTCACCAACACCAACACCAACATAAACAGCAACAGCAGAGTCAGCATCAGGACCCCTTGGAATCGATGAATTCTGGGATCTGATCAAACACATGGACAGTCATCACATCACACACCATCATGAGTCCATCAGCTCCCATTAAACACAAACTGTAGAGACCTGAAATCTCCTAAACCACTTCAACATGGAGCTGTGGGATTCTGTCCGTCAGTAATCTCTATCAACAGATATCTGAACGCAGAGTCCGGAGGCAGGGGACCAGGTTTTGGTATCGGCACAGTTCTGGTTTCTGTTTATAGTCTGACCAATCAGGTTTGAGCGGGCTTTGGTTGCATGAAGGTAAACAGTCTGTACAGAGCAAAAGAGACGGAAAGCATCAGCCCAAATGAACTCTGGGAACCCATCAGCTATCATCTGACGGTGACTTAACTTTTTAATAATGTATTAAATACAGTGTTGGGCAGTAATGCGTTAATGTAATATTATTACTTTTCCCAGTAATTAGTAGTGTAACTAATTACTTTTCTAAAACAGTAATATTATTACAGTTCCTAATGAAAGTAAAGTAGTACTGAACGCACCGTCCTTGATTTGACTCCACGACTGCGCTGCAGGTCAGCGGAACCAGACCTTATGTTGTTCAAGTCAGCGGATAGCCAAAAACTAAAGGTAGAATGGAGAATGAGCGAGAGAGGAAACACAGACCAAGTGCTTCATCTCACACACTACTAATGGACACAAACACATATGAGACACTGAGACGAGACCCAACCAGCGGATACAAGAAAAAAGGCCATAGAATGTCTACAACAGTTACAGAAGGACAACACCATCACCCGTGAACAATATTACCGTTTGTATCCTGGAGAAGCCATTCCATGCATTTACGGACTACCCAAGATACACAAAGAAGGAGCCCCACTCAGGCCGATTATCAGCAGCATCAACTCGGTCACCTACAACATTGCCAAACACATTTCTACCATCTTAGCTCCATTGGTGGGAAACACGCCTCACCACATCCAAAACTCTATTGACTTTGTAAACAAAGTTCGAGGACTAAAACTGGATCCAGATGAAACCATGGTATCCTATGACGTGACTTCTTTGTTCACCTGCATCCCCACCATAGAGGCAGTAGAAACCGTTAGGAAACGGCTAACACAAGACAACACCCTGGACAACAGAACCAGACTCAGCCCTGACCAAATCTGCAAATGACTCGACCTCTGTCTAAACACCACCTATTTCCAGTACAACGGTGGATTCTACAGACAGAAGCATGGCTGTGCCATGGGCTCACCGGTATCCCCGATTGTGGCAAACATCTACATGGAAGAAGTGGAGAGTAAAGCCCTCAACTCCTTCAGAGGAATAGCACCGAGCCACTGGTACAGATATGTGGACGCTGTGCAAGCTAGGGGTCATGAGAACCCTGCACCACAGAGCGGAAAACATACCAACAAGCGCCCAAGCCAGAGAGAAGGAACAGAAGCACCTGAAGGGGGCACTTACAGCCTGTGGAGACCCTAAATGGACCTTTGTCAAAACAGCCACAAGATCCAAGAAGAACAAAACTACAGGGGAGGAGGAAAGAAAGTCAAACGCAACAACATTGTGATTCCATACGTGTCTGGAGTATCAGAGAAACTCAGGAGGATTTTCAACAAACACAACATCCCTGTGTTTTTTAAACCCAAGAACACACTAAGACAGATGCTGGTCCACCCCAAAGACCGCACACCCAAACACAAGAAAAGCAATCTAGTGTATGCGGTCCAATGCAGTGAGGAATGCACAGACCTGTATATTGGGGAGACTAAACAACCACTACACAAACGCATGGCTCAACACAGAAGGGCCAACTCCTCAGGTCAAGACTCTGCAGTCTACTTACATCTGAAGGACAGAGGACACTCGTTTGAGGACCACCAGGTGCACATTTTAGACAGAGAAGATGGATGGTTTGAAAGAGGTGTCAAGGAAGCATCTACACCAGGGTGGAGAAGCCGTCATTGAACAGGGGAGGGGGTCTACGCCACCACTTATCCCCCACTTACAATGCTGTCCTTTCATCACTTCCCAGGAAACTCAACAAACGTAACCTATTGGCCTCAGGTGAAGATACCAACGATGGTCGTTCAGTCTTGGCCACAGGTAGTCTCAACGACTGTAACGACTGTCGTCACAGCAACAAGGAACACTAACGAACCAGCGGTATCGATGACCCGGGATAACGACCCAACTGAGGTTAAATAGAGTTTCCCTGCCAGTCAGTCAGAACTGAAGAAGTCCTTTGGATGAGGGACGAAACGTCTTCCAGTAGCTTCAACCAAGTCCAGTTGCCCTTGATTTTAACCTTCGTTGGATAACTGTGACCTGGATGACTGAGAATCTTCATAGACATCGAGCAAGAGAGGCATTATTTCCAGAGCTGTAAGTAGCTACTGCAATTATTGTGTCACAGCCTAACATGCAAAGAACATTTTCATCTACTTTAAACTCTGTGTGACCAGCAAAAGCTTTCCACCACAAACATTTCTACATCTGATTTATTGAAGCTGTCACGATCCTGTCCGGAGGTTGTTGGTGTTTGTTGTTGTTATTTTGACCATGTCTGCTTTGTGTTCAGTTCTTATTGTCTGTATGATCAGTTTTTAGTCTGTTCTGTGATCCAGTATGTTTATTCTGTTGAGATAGGAACAGAGAGAAAGAGAGAGACAGGGGAGGAGCACAGTGCATCATGGGAAGTCCCCCGGCAGTCTAGGCCTATAGCAGCATAACTAAGGGATGGTTCAGGACTCACCTGAGCCAGCCCTAACTATAAGCTTTATCAAAGAGGAAAGTCTTAAGCCTACTCTTAAATGTGGAGATGATGTCTGCCTCCTGAACACAAACTGGAACCTGGTTCCATAACTATACGTCTATAACAAGTCTAATTATCAAACTTAAAGAAGTTATTTAGCTTTGTGTTAACATTACATTACCCTGTAATATGTGGTTGGTCTTGACATTGGCTGTTATGACACCATTTTGATTGTGTCATGAATATTTTACTTAACCTCAAGTAAAGTGGAACACGTTGGACTAGTTATAAAAATGTCATTAAGTGTTATTACACTGTCAAAAGCTTTAATAATAGTGTCATGAATATCTTCCTTGACCTTAATTACAATACAACAATTTAGACTTGTCATAAAGATGTCATTAATACACTGACAAATGTTTATAAATACCCTAACCAAAGAAAATGAAATGTCAAGAGATACTCTTTTGTTGTATTTGCACAATACTTGCATTTGTTCTTCCTCAGAGTGTTCAACTTCTGGCATTGATTCAGCACATACATTTTGTACTTTGGGATAAAAAAAGGATTACTTGTTCTTCCTTAAACAGAGGGCTCAACTTCCGGTTCAGCACATTGTACTTCTGAAATATTGGTTAAAAAAAACAAAATGAAGAATTACTTCTTTAACTTGAAAAAAGGTTATTTCAACAGTCCTAGGTGTACGTATACATTATTGGGAAGAGTTTTCCACTTTTTATTTTTTTTGCTGTGATCATTTCAGCCATCTCCTTCGTTATAGCCTTCCTACAGCGCTCTGCAAACTGGGAGATCTTCTCGTTATTTTCGTTTCCTGGGAGCAGGTCCTTGAAGGTGTCCGGAAATGTGATCGCTAGCTCAGCAATTACAGCTATCTTGCAATCATGTTGTCAACATTAATCTTGGTGAAGGCCTTTTTCATGCTTGAGAACTTGGTGAATCTCTTCAGGGCATTCTCATAGCGGCTGATCACTCCATCCACCGTGGTCACTTGAAAAAAAAAGAACAAAAACATAACCCGCCTGGGAGGAGGATGCACAGTGAACCAGCACAGTAAGCATAGTTCTTTCTTATCTCCTTCAGAGGATATAAATATACTTATTATATTATTATATATTGTATAGCTAACATAAGCCGATGAGAGTGAGGTTGCTATTACACAGGGCTGTAGACATCTAAATCACTGAATACTAAAATATAACAATAAATATTGAAGATGGACATGACGTAGCATCTCTTAGGCCCTCTCTGAATATTATTAACTAAGTACTAAGCTGTTTCTTAAGCTGATGATACATGGGGCAACTTTTTGAGCAATGTTGCTGGGCAATGTTGCTGGTGGCAAGTTCAACTATGTTTTGAATGGAAAGGGGCAGGGTGGGGTGGGTGACTACAGTAGTAATCTTAACTCATTACCATTGACAACATTGCCCAGCACCACTGCTCTAAAAGAAGCTCCCTGTATCATCAGCTTTAGACAGTTAAGTAATGGGCAACTTTAGGGTAAATGTGAATCAGTGTGTTTCTTGGACTTCTTCTTCTTCCTTTTCTTCTTCTCCTCTTCCTCTGAGGATGATGAGGAGCTGAAGTCTGCGGAGGAAGAGGAGGCAGTAGGAGACGTTGAAGATGAAGGAGGAACTCGAGCAGTCTTTCTAGAGCCTGGGGGCGGATGGAGGAGAGAGATCTATTAGTAAAGGTTTAAGAGAAGATGCTAACACTGTAGTGTTATGTAAGTCCTTTGTCACTTTTGAAAGCAGAGCAGAGCACCAGTGGAAACCCATACCATTAGAAATAATGGGTTTCCAAGTGCAGAGGTGGAGTTACCACATTCTGAAACTGAATCTGAATCTGAATCTGAAAGCCACTTAAAAGGATTGACATCTAAAATCTGAAGTATTATTAAAATTACACGTGCATCATCTTGGTTTGAGGCGGACTCTGTCTCTGCACCCTTAAATCAATTGTTTCCTATGGCTTCACAAAAATGGCTTTTTGTTGCACTGAGTAAAGCGCCTCTCAGTGACCATGAGTATCTCACTCTGCGCTTGAAAACCCAGACTATTTTGCTCTCTACTCCATGACTTCCCCGAACATCTAGTACTGCAAGAATAACGTTAATTGTATTGCCATTGTACCTGATTTGCCACTAGATGCAGGCACCACAGTGGCTTCCTTAATTTGGGTTAGAAGGAAGTCTTCTTCGTTTTTCAACTCCCTGTTGGCCTCCTGCAGATGTTTAATACGGTCCTCAAGGTGTTCTATCTTCTTCTTTGTTTGTTGTTTCAGTTTGGCCAACTCCACTGCCCATTGGTGACCCTGCACATACGTTTTTGGTAAACAAATGTGATTGTAATCAGCCTTTATTTAACTACTTTCTGCATACTGTGCAGGCAGACAAATGTGCGGTAACAGGATAACAGGCTGTTATAAAGTGCAATATAATTATCAGAATTATATTTATGTCTTATCTGGACTAAACAAGTTTTTTTTAATTACTAAAGCTGACCAAAACTATTCTGATCAAATATTTTTTAGGCAGAAGAAGTCCATATAGCCTACCAATGTTGCTATTCAGAAGGCATCATTTACAGTTTTAGGCACATGAGGTCATTAGAAATTGTATTTTTTTCACTGAAGTTAATGGGCATTCAAAGAATTATTTTCAGCCAGATACAATAGCTTGTGGATGTGTGCAAGAGGCTTATTAATAAATAAACAGATTGAACACCAGTTTCACAGATTTAACAGCCACAGACAAACTTTTAGCTGCTTAAAATGTAACTTATTTATTTACTGGGCTGGTGGCAGTTGTTAATTTCAAGCCTTTCTGGAGAAAATAGTAACACAAAAAATTACTTACATAATTTCCTCGGGGAATATTTCATCTGCTTCTTTGTCTTTGGTCGAACAGGGACTTCTTCTACATCTTGTGGCTGGTGCTCGTTCGCCTCCTCCACAACCTGTAGCAGGTCTTCTTCAACATCCTTTATCCCCCCACCGTGTGTCCTTTTGCTAAAACGAGCCTCCATCTGGCTAAAGTTGGCAAAGCACATCAGCCAAGTTGCTTAAAACACACAACGGGTAACTTTGACTAACCTAGTAGTAATGTTACTAATTTGCTAGATTAAAATTGGCTTTAAAATGCGTTCAAGATCATTGGCAAACGTTATGGAGTTTGTTAACTTTAGCTAATTTAAACTTAGAGCAAGCATTAACGTTAATTGCTGAAAGCTAACTTTACCTAGAACAAAAAATATTCCCCAATGTTATGTTCCCAAAGATCTAAATTAAATATTAAGCTTACCTCAAATATGGAGGGTAACTTAACTTCTGTTTCCTTTCACACAGGAGGACTGGTCTGCTTGTTGTATCTTATGTTAGGTGCGCAAGATGACGATGTTATTTGAATGTCACGTTAATGTACACACATGGAGTCGCTATTCTGTCTGGTAACTTAAAGCGTGACGAGGAAGAAGTCAAGCGATGTAATAATCCTAATATGTCCTAATATGAAAAGCCGACCCAAAAGTGTGCCGTAAGACCACATACTGTAAAAATAATGACACGATTATTACAAAGACTCCTTAAAAATATTAGGCTTCCTCATACAAAGAAAAACAAAAGATGAATAGTGAAATGGATGCAGAAATGGGGTATTCTGAAGAGGAGGATGAACAGTGCAAAATGCCATCGAAGCAGCTGCAGCTGGTAAAATGCGATCGCAAGGTGGTAACGCTAAATAGATAACTGTCAACTTAGCTATATTATCTTTTGTTATTTAAGAAAAGTAGTAGCGTGGAAACGCACATATACACACTTTATCCCTAAACTTGCACATACATTATATTTATCAGATTCCATTGTAAGGCATTATCACAAGTGAACTTGCTGATTTTTTTTACATTTGAAGGTGTGCATTTCTGCCGTTAAGCGCCTGAGTAAGAGAGGAATGAGAATTGGTGGTCGTCATCGCTTTGTTGTTATCAATGAGAGCAAATTTACCCACAAACGAAAGGTAGATCTACTATAACCTTCCTTTACATTCATGAATTTTACTAAAATGTTGCTATTGAGAACAACTGAAGGAGCATTCTCAGTGATAGGCCAAACAGGTTGTTCAAGCAGGGAAGAAAATCCTATCTTGGCATTTTATTTTGATCCCAGTCTGTTTTTTAATAAGATTGCTTCTGACATCGCACAAGTTTTGACTTTCAAGTAAACATTGAGCCAACTACATAGGAAATACAGAGAACCTGTGATGTCATCAAGCATAAGTTGGGAGCTGCTCCATAGACGACAAATGGGAGACTGATTTTGTTTTCTGTTTTATACCCAAATCAGTTTTGTTCTCTTAACCAAGACATTTTTTTCTTGGTTAATGTCAAGTTATCATAACCAAGACATCTCTGTTGTTCCACTTTACTTGAGATAAGGGGAAATATTAATGACACTGTTGTTAAAGCATTTGACAGTGTAATAACCCTTAATGACATCTTTGTAACTAGTCCAACGTGTTTCACTTTACTTGAGGTCAAGTAAAATATTCATGTCATAAAGACATTTTAATCAATGTCAACTTTGCATTAAAAGTGTCATAATTTACCAAATGACACTTAATGACAACAGTCATAAACATTCATAAAGACTCCTTCATGTTCATGGCAGGTGTTATGTCATGTGTATGACAGTGTCATGTCAGTCTTAATGTCCACCCCTTCAAATAAAGTGTTACCCTTTGATGTTTCTGTTCAGTCTGTGTCCGGTCATTGCAGTGTGTTGTAGTGTGTACAGCCTGCCTTGATCTGTCCCTTCATGTCATCCTGTTTCCCTGCTTTCTGGATTATTTACATTTACATTATATACAATTATTATATACAACTGAGTAACTTGCCCAACACTGGCTAAATACAGGACTTGTCATAGACACTTTCCTGTTTAAAATAAAGGTTAAATAAAAATAAAAAAAGACACAAGCCCACCTCTCTACACGTCAATTTCCAGTGGAAACCACTGAGACACTGAGACAGAGGAGAGGACACACTGGAGACAATACTGTCATACATGATGTCATAGATGATGTCACTAATGGGCTTACTTAAGCAGGTGAGAGCCAGGATGGAGGAAGAGGAATCTGATGTTACACACTCCCTCAGAGCAGATCCAGACTGAACACAGTCAGACCTGATCGACCACACAGGTCTGTCTGAGGACTTCTTTCTCCATCTTTCAGAAACAGCAGAGTCACAGCCCAGATCTCTACAGACAACAGCTGTTTCCTTCAGGCTCCAGTCGAGGTATCTCACTGGTCTCCAGTCTCCCTGATATTTCAGCTCCAGTGTTCCTGAACAGGGACTGGCTCCTCCCACCAACCTGACAGGCTCTGAACAGAAACCAGAGAGTCATCAGTAAAACAATAAAGTGATTTTCATCAGAACAGAAATGAACCAAATCAAAGCTGCAGCTCATCTTCTACCTGAGCAGGTGAGTCCAACAGCTTTTCCAGGTGAGCAGGTGTTTCTAGCTGAGCCTGAGCTTCTACAGTCCAGGAGAGCAGACTCATGGCCTCCACACTGGAACTCTTTGGTCCACATCGGAGCCTCCACTTCTCCATAGAGCGCCCCCTGGAGGACTGAAGGAGCCCCACAGCCGAGCTCCCTACAGACCACCTCTGCATCCTGCTGGTCAAAGTCAGCTTCACACACTGAGGACCACCTCTGGTTAGACTGGTTAGACTGGTTAGACTTCACCTCCAGTCTGCCTGAGCACAGACTAGTCCCGTCCAGCAGCCTGACAGAGTCTGGAGAGATAATAGAAGATGAAATAGAGATAAAGACAGCAGACACAAAAGAAAAACATGTCATGAAACAACAATTCAGTGATTCAAGGTGGACTCAGCACAACTCCAACATCAGTTCATCATTAACAACAGAACACATCTTTCTACCAGCACAGACTGCAGCAAGTTCACCAGCACATTTCCATTTAATACTCTGTCACATGGGGCTGTGTGATATGATGATTAACATCATCTGATGATAGAAAAACATCTCTGGTTTAAAATGATGTTCTATCATTTCATCAGAATCAGAAATACTTTATTGATCCCCGAGGGGAAATTCTTCAGTCCCAGTTCCTCACATTGCACATCAAAGTATAAAGGAAGAGAAATAATAAGAGAAAGTTGGTCAATAGCAGATAAAGGAATAAACAATTTAAAATAAATATTAGAATATAAATCAGAGTGTGGAAAATGTAAAGTGTTTCAGGCTGTATGAGAGAAGTTTACTGATAAATAATAATAAATAAGGCAAGTTTATTTGTATAGCACATTCAACAACAAGGTAATTCAAAGTGCTTTACATAAAACATAAAAGCAACAGGGAAATATAAAAAAGTTTAAAAGCAACATAAAATATAATAAAAGTTACAGTGTTACAATCAGGGTTAAAATAGTTAAATGGAAAATAAAAACAGGCTGAGGGGTCGAACTTATGATTGAGTTACAATTATTGTGAAGAGAATAAACAGAGAAGTACACTTAATCTACTCTCTCTAGCTAGTCTGTACTCAGGTCCATAGCAATCTTTGGGTCCACTAAAACTCCAAAACCCTCGGACACTACAGAGAAACCAGAACATCTCTGTCCGCAGGCCACTTTGATCCAGTTATACTCTGGACCCACCTTCGCGTTTACAGGTGGACAGAGGTTCCTGCAAATCACTCGGGCGCGAGATTTAAGACCACTTCCTTCAGTCTATTCAACCTCACTCTCATTATCTTTTCACTAAATTACCTACTCATTTCTCGCTGTGTAAATATTTAATTAAAAGCAATGGTAAAAAGAAAAGTCTTAATTTAAAAGAACTGACAGTTTCAGCAGACCTGCAGTTATCTGGGAGTTTGTTCCAGATATACGGAGCATAATAACTGAACGCTGCTTCTCCTTGTTTAGTTTTGGCTCTGGGGACAGAAAGCAGACCTGATCCCAGACGACCTGAGAGGTCTGGATGGTTCGTAACGAAGCAGAAGATCAGAAATGTATTTTAGCCCTAAACCATTTAGTGCTTTATAAACTAAAAGCAGGATTTTGAAGTCAATTCTTTGACATACAGGAAGCCAATGTAAAGACCTCAGAACTGGAGTGATGTGATCCACCTTTTTGGTCTTGGTGAGGACTCGAGCAGCAGCGTTCTGAATCAGCTGCAGCTGCAGCTGTCAGATGGATTTCTTAGGGAGCCTGTAAGGACACCAGTACAGTAGTCGATTCGACTGAAGCTAAATGCATGGATAAGATTTTCCAGGTCCTGCTGAGACATAAGTCCTTTAATCCTTGATATATTCTTCAGGTGATAGTAGGCTGACTTTGTAATTGTCTTAATGTGGCTCCTCAGATTCAGGTCTGAGTCCATGATTCTTGTTTAATTGATTTAATTAAAATTCTGGCACATCCAATCGTTGACCTGCTCAATACAGTTACTCAGCACCCGTATGGGACCATAGTCCCCTGGTGAAATGGTTATGTAAATCTGTGTGTTTTTCATAATTTGAGCCAGTGGAAGCATGTAAATGTTAAACAAAAGAGGCCCCAGAATGGAGCCTTGGGGAACTCCACATGTAATGTGGTTAGCTAAAGACACAAAGTAGTCCCTGTCCTTTAAGTAGGATTCAAACCAGTTTATTACAGTGCCAGAAAGTCCAACCCAGTTTTTAAGTCTGTCTAGTAATATGTTGTGGTCGACAGAATCGAATGCAGCACTGACATCCAATAATACTCGGACTGAAATTCTACTACTGTCAGTGTTTAAATGGATGTCATTGACGACCTTAACAAGAACCGTCTCAGTGTTGTGGTGTGGTCGAAAACCTGACTGGAAGACATCAAAACAGTTATTTAGTGCCAAGAAAACACTAAGCTGTTGAAAAACAGCCTTTTCAATGATTTTACTTAAAAATGGGAGATTTGATATGGGCCTATAATTGCTCATTAGTGAACTGTCTAGATTGCTCTTTTTTAAGAGTGGCTTAATGACTGCAGTTTTCAGGGCCTGTGGGAAAAACCCTGAGAGGAGAGACATGTTGACAATTTGTAGTAGATCTGAGGCCATGCATTTAGAAACATATTTGAAAAAACCTGTTGGCAGAATATCAAGGCAGCATGAGGAGGATTTCAGATGTTGTATTATGTCCTCCAGGTTTTTATGGTTAATACAATGAAATTGTCTCATGCTATATGAATTGTTTTTAAGTGGACACAGGGACGGGACATATCCTGTTACTGATATAGAGGCACTGATTGCTTGTCTTTTGTCTGTGAAGAAGGAGGCAGATTCATTGCAGGCCTTGCATTTCTCAGTTCTAAATTATAAATGCGAAGTCTCTCTTTGTAGACATCATAATGAACCTGGAGATTTGTTTTCCGCCACCTGCGTTCAGCTTTTCGACACGCTCTTTTTTGAGTTCTAACCAGCGTGGCATTTCTCCATGGAGATCTTCTCTTACCAGAGACCACCTTCACCTCGGCTGGAGCAATGGCATCAATAACATTTGTAATTTTAGAACTGAAATTATCTACAAGCTCACTGACTGAGACCTGTGAGAGAGCGGGTGTGGAGGAGAAAACCTCAATAAATTTTTCACTAGTGTTTTCAGTGATTACCTCTGTTTGTGTGCACGCAGACAGCACTCTCAAAGAAAACACAGGAATGATCAGAGAGAGCAACATCAGTCACCACAACCTTGGAGATGACCAAAGTGTGCCCCTTATTGTGCGTGGGCCTCGTCACATGTTGAGTCAGTCCATAATTATCAAGAACACAACACAGTTCTTTAGTCCCTCTGTCCTGGGGGTTGTCAACATGGATGTTAAAATCACCAACAATAACCACACAGTCAAAGTCAATACAGATTATAGACAGCAGTTCACCAAAGTCATCAAAAAAGTTTGCACAGTATTTAGGGGGCCTGTAGATATTTAGAAAAATAGCTCGAGAAGAGGAATTCAGCTGAAGAGCCACATATTCAAAAGAAGCAAAATTCCCATAAGACATCTTTTTGCATTGGTGGGAGTCATTAAACAAAATGGCGGCTCCACCTCCTCTCTTATGCACTCTAGCTTCACTCATGAAACTGAAGTTGGGAGGGGTAGACTCGATAAGGACAGCTGCACTGTTATCTTGGTCCAACCAAGTTTCAGTTAAAAACATGAAATTAAGATTGTGAGTGATTATAAAATCATTGATTAAAAATGTTTTTCCTGCCAAAGACCTAACATTTAACATAGCTAATTTTAGTGTGTTAAAAACATTATCTGGCCCACTTTTTTCGACAGGCTGCGGCTGACGAGGAATTACTACTAAATTTGCAGGATATGTTGAGTGCTTCCTGTTTTTCAACACATTCAGCATGCTTTTTCTGTTACCTGTCAAGACAGGGATGGAGAAGACTACCAGCACATTGGGCCCCGGCTCTTCCTGGGAAGAGTCATGAGTGCTATTTTCCTTGTAGCCAACTCTGATCATTGGCAGTTCCATTTTGAGAAACGTGAATTTAGCGAAGCCAGCGGCCATAGTTAAGTGCATCCCTGGGGCCAGAGCGGGCGACATTGAGTCTTATTTGAAACTGCTGGCTAAGGATAAACGTAAATACAGTAAGATTGTTATTCACGTCGGCGGTAATGACTCCCGGTTACACCAATCGGAGGTCACTAAGATTAATGTTGAGTCGGTGTGTACATATGCAAAAACAATGTCGGACACCGTAGTTTTCTCTGGACCCCTGCCAAATCTGACCAGTGATGACATGTATAGCCGCATGTCGTCATTCCGCCGCTGGTTGTCGAGGTGGTGTCCAGCAAACGATGTGGGCTTTGTAGATCATTGGCAGACTTTCTGGGGAAGACCTGGTCTGATCCGGAGAGACGGCATCCATCCCACTTGGGAAGGAGCAGCTCTCATTTCTAGAAATCTGGCCAAGTTTATTAGTGGACCAAATCCATGACAACCCAGAGTTGAGACCAGGAGGCAGAGTCGCAGTCTAACACACTTCTCTGCTCCTCCATTTCAGAAGTTACTTAGTGAAAATCCTATAGTGACGGTGTCTGCCCCCCGACCATCGAAATTATTTAAAATGGTAAACAGAAGAGGAGCTGTGCATAAAAACCTCATAAAAATTAAAACCACAAGAGCAATAGTGCAAATGAATAGGAGAGTTAAATGTGGACTCTTAAACATCAGATCTCTCTCTTCTAAAGGTGTACTAGTAAATGAACTAATATCAGATTATGATATTGATTTATTTGGTCTTACTGAAACCTGGCTGGGTGATGGAGAATATGTTAGCCTAAATGAATCCACCCCTCCCAGTCATATTAATACTCACATTCCTCGAGGCACAGGCCGAGGAGGTGGAGTTGCAGCTATCTTCGACTCTAGCCTACTAATCAGCTCTAAACCTAAACTAAACTATAACTCATTTGAAAGTCTTGTTCTTAGTCTTTCGCACCCAAGTTGGAAATCACTGCAACCAATTCTCATCGTTATAGTGTACCGAGCACCTGGTCCGTACTCTGAATTCTTATCTGAATTTGCAGAGTTTTTGTCAACTTTAGTCCTTAAAACAGACAAAGTTATTATTGTAGGGGATTTTAATATTCATATGGACGTTGAGAATGACAGCTTTAGTACTGCGTTTATCTCTTTGTTAGATTCCATTGGCTTCTCTCAGAGTGTTCATGAATCGACTCACTGTTTTAACCACACCCTCGACCTTGTTTTGGTGTATGGTATTGAAATTGAACATTTAGTGGTGTTCCCACAGAATCCCTCTTTGTCCGACCACTGTTTGATAACTTTTGAGTTTGTATTGCTGAACTACTCGCCATTGGGCAAAAATTTCTATACAAGATGTCTGTCTGATAGTGCTGTAGCTAAATTTAAGGATGCGATTCCATCAGCTCTAAATACATTATCTAGTCACAAAGTAACAGAGGACTCCTATGCTAGTTTCAGTCCCTCCCAAATCGATCATCTTGTTGATAGTGCTGCAGGCTCGCTGCGAATGACACTCGACTCTGTAGCCCCTCTAAAAAAACAATACTAAAACAAAGTAGGTTAGCTCCATGGTATAATACTGAAACTCGCAAATTAAAGCAAATATTGCGGAAACTTGAGAGGAATTGGCGTTCCACCAAAGTGGAAAATTCTCGTTTAATTTGGCAAGATAGTCTTAAAACTTATAGGAAGGCCCTCCGTAATGCCAGAGCAGCGTACTACTCGTCATTAATAGAGGAAAATAGGAACAACCCCAGGTTTCTTTTCAGCCCTGTAGCCAGGCTGACAGAGAGTCACAGCTCTATTGAGCCAAGTATTCCCATAGCTCTCAGTAGTTACGACTTCATGAGCTTCTTTAATGATAAAATTCTAGCTATCAGAGACAAAATTCACCAAGACCTGCCCTCAACTGGCACCAACTTATCTCTTAACTCAGGAACCTTAGAAACAGCTGTAGAACCAGATACTTGTTTAGACTGTTTTGCTTCCCTCAATCTTTACCAGCTTCAATAATTTCTTCATCTAAACCATCAACCTGCCTCTTAGACCCCATCCCAACTAGGCTGCTTAAAAAAGTTTTACCCTTAGTCAGCTCTTCTATACTAGATATGATCAATTTATCTTTATCAACAGGCTATGTACCACAGTACTTTAAAGTAGCTGTAATTAAACCTCTTCTGAAAAAGCCCAAACTTGATCCGGATGTTTTAGCCAACTATAGACCTATATCTAACCTTCCATTTCTCTCTAAGATCCTTGAGAAAGCAGTTGCTAAACTGCTGTGTGACTTTCTACAGAGCAATAGTTTATTTGAGGATTTTCAGTCAGGATTTAGAGCTCATCATAGCACAGAGACAGCACTGGTGAAATTACTAATGACCTCCTCATTGCATCAGACAAAGGACTTGTCTTGGTACTGTTTTTTTTTAGATCTAAGTGCTGCATTTGATACCATTGACCATCAGATCCTATTGCAGAGACTGGAACATTTCATTGGCATTAAAGGAACCGCTCTAAGCTGGTTTAAGTCCTATTTATCAGATTGATTTCAGTTTGTACATGTTAACGATGCACGCCAAAGTTAGTCATGGAGTTCCTCAAGGATCTGTCCTTGGACCAATCCTCTTCACTTTATATATGCTTCCTTTAGGCAATATTATCAGGAAACATTCCATAAGCTTTCATTGTTATGCAGATGACACTCAGTTATATCTATCGATCAAGCCAGATGAAAATCATCAGTTAGCTAAACTTCAAATGTGCCTTCAGGATGTTAAAACCTGGATGACCTGTAATTTTCTCATGTTAAACTCAGATAAAACTGAAGTTATTGCTCTGGGGCCTAAGCACCTCCGTGACGCATTATCTAAAGATATAGTTTCCCTGGATGGCATTGCCCTGGCCTCCAGCACCACTGTGAGGAATCTTGGAGTTATCTTTGATCAGGACATGTCGTTTAAGTCTCACATTAAGCAAATTTCAAGGACCGCCTTTTTTCACCTACGTAATATTGCGAAAATCAGGAACATCCTTTGTATAAATGATGCAGAAAAAACTAGTCCATGCATTTGTTACTTCTAGGCTGGATTACTGCAATTCCTTATTATCAGGCTGCTTGAAAAAGTCCATTAAGACTCTTCAGCTGATCCAGAATGCTGCAGCACGTGTTCTGACAGGAACCAGGAAAAGAGATCATATTTCTCCTGTCTTAGCTTCTTTGCATTGGCTTCCAGTAAAATCCAGAATAGAGTTTAAAATCATTCTTCTTACCTACAAAGCTCTTAATGGTCAGGCACCATCCACTACCCCACCAGAGCACTGCGCTCCCAGAATGCAGGGTTACTTGTGGTTCCTAGAGTCTGCAAAAGTAGACTAGGAGCCAGAGCGTTCAGCTATCAAGCTCCTCTCCTGTGGAACCAGGTTCCAGTTTGGGTTCAGGAGGCAGACACCATCTCCACATTTAAGAGTAGGCTTAAGACTTTCCTCTTTGATAAAGCTTATAGTTAGGGCTGGCTCAGGTAGTCCTGAACCATCCCTTAGTTATGCTGCTATAGGCCTAGACTGCCGGGGGATTTCCCATGATGCACTGAGCTCCTCTCTCCTCTACTTTCTCTCCCTCTGTATGCAACCTCATCCCATTATTGCATGTTACTAACACAACTTCTCCCCTTTCTGGTAGTCTTGTGCTTTCTTGTCCCTCTCCTCTCTCCTCCTATCACTTCCTGCAGGTGTTTCTGGCTCTGGAGCTGTGGAGTCTGGATCTGTGGTTGCGGGTCACCTGCTGCCCCCGTGTTCCTGCTCGACACCCTCTGCTGCAACGACTATTGTTGCTAGTCCTATTGTTATTATTGTTATTATAATCATTAACATTACGATGGTTACCATTAACACTATTATAAATATCTGTACCATTTTTCATTTAGTCTATAGCAACATCACCTTCACTGTCTGTACCTCTGTGTGTATATTGTGTAGACTGTCTCTCTCTCTCTCCTTCCATCCCTCTCTTTTTCTCTCTGTTCCTCTCTTGCCCTCTCCCTCTCTCTCTCTCTCGCTCTCTCTCTCTCTCCTTCACCCCCAACCGGTCGAGGCATATGGCCGCCCCCCGTAAGCCATGGTTCTGTTCTTAAAAGGAAGTTTTTCCTTGCCTCTGTCGCCTAGTGCTTGCTCTTGGTGGGAATTGTTGAGTACGGTCTAGACCTGCTCTTTTATATAAAGCGCTGTGAGATAACTGTTGTTGTGATTTGGTGCTATATAAATAAAACTGAATTGAATTTAGATTACTTAGAGGTGGAGCTGAAAAATTTTACTCCTGACTTGTTAAGGCGATGTCCATCTGCCTTAAAAAGATGTCTGCGGTCCCACAGAAAGTAAAAGTTTTCGATGAAATGCACTGAATGGACAGTACACGCCGTTGAGAGCCACGTGTTCAAAGCCATCAATCTGCTGAATCTCTCAGCTCGTCTTCAGATTGGCGGTATTGGGCCACTGATAAACACCTCAGCATTCAAAGAGCTGACTTTGTTCAGCAGATTATTAAAGTCCTCTTTCAACACTTCAGACTGTTGCTTCACAACATCATTGGTCCCGATGTGCAGAATGATGTTTTTCACAGAAGGATGTTCAGCCATGATGCAGGATTATTTCTGCCAAGTCAGACACCATATCCTTCAGAGTATTTTGGTGTTCTTACTGCACATGCTTCTTACATCGTTTACAGCAGAGTCACCCACAATCAGAGTTTGAGGCCCAGTCGTTAGCTTTCCCTGCAACCTTTTACTTGTTGTGTGTGTTATGTTATCCAGGTCATCAGACGGAGATTCAGGGTCCTGCAATAGTGGTGAAAATCTGTTCTGCTGTTGCACACTTGGTTGTTGGGGAGGTTTGTTGCTAACTCTCCCTTTCGCAGCTGTCCACAGCTGTGTCCTACCAAGAACAGGGGTTGAAGAGGCGCTCTGCCTTGATGATAATGCAGGCCAGCCAGTCGCATCACAAATCTCAGGGCGCTGGGTTCTGCCTGTTACTCATCCTCCCATTTCCCAAGGAAATGATTTACTCTTAGGCTTTGCACCAAGAGCGTTCCAGGGAGGACTCCCACTTTCAGATTTATTACCTGGTACACAGGCCTCCTGTTTCTTGGTAGTCTTGCTGGTGCTAATTAGCCATGTGTTAGCATGCTCTTGTCCAACGTTTTGGGTCCACGGTAAAGTGGTTTCATTCCCACATAGTCCATTCACTTCCACATTGACTTCCAACCTGTGGAACTTGGTTTCCAGCACTGCAATTTTCTGTAGAAGTTTGTAGAAGTTGTCAGTGGAGAAGGGGGGCATCTTATTGCTAATTAGCATTAGCTATAGCTCCAGTCACTGCAGTACAGGCAAGTGCTATTGACAGTAGTAGTAGTATACTTTATTGTCCTCGAAAGGAAATTTGTTTTGGACTGCATGGTTGCTGCATGTACATAGAAATATACAATATACAAGTATAAAAAGTATAAAAAGTATAAAAAGAGGAAAGACAATTAATTTACAAATTTAAAATGAATAAGATAGACTGTTATTCAACATACGTGTAGACACAGGAACAAAATAATTTTTATACCGGTTTAGTTTGCACAGTGGAACTCTATATCTTCTGCCGGAGGGGAGCAATTCATACTGAGAGTGCAGAAAGTGAGTTTGGTCCCCCACAATTTTCTGCACCTGATTTAAAGTGCTATTCTCAAATAACTGTTGGAGATTCAAAGATTCCTCATTTCCAACTGTTTTAAGTGCTGTTAACACCAGATGTGACAATTTGGATTTTAGCTGGATAGATAGGTTCCCAAACCATACTGTAACACCATACTTAACAATACTTTCTAAAACAGCCTTGTAGAACAGCATCATAATTTTCTTATTCACCCCATAAAAACGTAATCTACGTAAAAAATATAGTCTCTGGTGCAGCCGTGTGCAAACCCATTCCGTGTGAGTTTTCCAAGTAAGTGAGCTGTCTATATAAACACCCAGATACTTGTAAGTCTGCGTTTGGGTGATGTTTTGGTCATGTATGACCACTTGATGATGGTCCCCAATACCTTTTGGATCGAATATGATCTCCGCTGTTTTCTTTATATTTATTATTAGATCATTTTTATCACACCACTCAACAAACTGACTTATTTCTGGCAGGTATCCATCTCTAATATTATCGTCTTCATCAAGAAGACTTAAGATGGCTGTGTCATCTGAATATTTAAAAATATAGTTTTTTGAATGCTTACTTGAACATTCATTTGTAAATAAAGTAAAAAGAATTGGAGAACTGACACAGCCTTGTGGGACACCTGTGCTAGTCTTTCTTTGTTGTGAAAGACAGTTGTTTACTTTAACGCACTGAATTCTGTCAGTTAAAAAAGATGAGTACCACTTTATGATAGCTTGGTTTACACTCAACTGCTCCATCTTTGAGATTAACAAGGGTGTTTGAATGGTGTTAAAGGCCGAACTAAAATCGATAAAAAGTAAACGAGCATAGGCTTTGTGATTCTCTAAATGCTTCAGAATTAGGTGCATAATGCTAATAATAGCATCCTCAGTTCCCCTCCCCTGCCTATAGGCAAACTGTAAAGGATCTAGGTTGTTAGCAACCTCTGCTTTTAACATTGACACAATACACTTTTCAAAACATTTCATAATCACAGACGTTAACGCGATCGGTCTAAAATCATTGTTTACTACGGGCCTGGCTATCTTCGGGGCCGGTATGATTACAGCCCTTTTCCAGAGGCTAGGAACAGTACCAGTGTCCAGAGATTGTTGAAATATAGGAAGCCATACTGGAGTCAGTTCATCAGCAAAATTTTTTAAGATGTAGGCTGAAATTCCATCCGGGCCTGCCGATTTGTTAGGACAAATGTGTTTAAAGTAATGGTTGATCTGATTAGCATCAATCAGCAACCTTTCTCTAAGAACACCAGAAGTCTCTATATCGCTAAGGCTGTTTGCAGGAGTTTGGCTGCACTTCTCAAATCTTAGATAAAAATTATTTAGATCATTGGCTTTCTGTAGATCATCTGAAGTAGATACATATTTCTGTGAAGGCTGCATATTTGTTATGGATTTCATAGAGTCCCAAAGCTGTTTAGGGTTAGACATATTTAGCTTGTTCTCCAAAAGTTCTTTTTGTTTATTCCTGGCCTCCCTCAATAGACCATTCAATTCCTTCTGTACTAATCTTACTGCAAGGCGATCTTGGTTATGAAAGGCTAGTTTCTTTTTATTAATACAGCTTTTAATTTTCTTAGTTATGTAGGGCTTATTGTTTGCATAAATGATCACCTCCTTTTTTGGTACTACATTATCCGTACAAAATTTAATATAAAATAGGCCGCACTCGCGTAGCACTAAGATTATAAAAGTTTTTAAAGTATGGCAAGAGCCTACTTTATCTGACAGTCCCAGTGATTTAAAAGTATCCAAGAACTGCTGATTTCTAGCAGGAAAAAAAGAGTGTCTGCAATTTAAGAAAGCCTTCAACAAGGCTATTTGCTACAGACAACAGCAAATAAAAAAAATTAATACAGGTAGTGTTGAACGTTACTGACAAACAGAGTAGCTGGAGACATTGTCCAGTATAACATGTAGCTTGGACAGCATCCTCCTCTCTGACACCACCGACAGAGTCCAGCTCTACCAGTCCACTTCATTTCCTTGTGTCGCAAATTCCAAACTTTATGGTCATACTTTAACGAGGGGACGACGCTTTGCGTTCTAGCACACGTGGCGGATGCAAGGAAGAAACTGAAATTGAGAATGAGAGAGATGTTTCCTCAGAGCTGGGTAACACTGAACAGGAGGACTCAGACCATGCGAGCAGAAACCAGGAGCTCATACTGTTCTAGAAGCTCAGTCTGATACTGTTTAGCTCCTGAAGGGACTGAACCCGGGAATGAGCTGGCTGACACGCTGCTGTGATGCTAACTGCTGTTAGAACACACATGTGAGTTAGTGCATTGCTCCTCCTCTTCTTCAGGAAACACAGACCGAGTGTTTCATCTCAGTCCTCTGAACAACAGACACGTGTCAGTACCTGCTAGTAGAAACAAAGGGCAGCAGTCACCAACAGCAGAGTCAGCTGCAGGACGACCACTATGATGAGAGGAATTTTGGATCTGATCAAACACATGGACAGTCATCACATTACATCAGATGATGTCACTGACGGGCTTACCTGAGCAGGTGAGATTCAGGAAGGAGGAAGAGGAATCTGATGTTACACACTCCCTCAGAGCAGATCCAGACTGAACACAGTGAGACCTGATCCTCAACACAGGTCTGAATGAGGACTCCTTTCTCTCTCCTACAGAAACAGCAGAGCCACAGTCCAGCTCTCTACAGGCAACATCTGCTGTCTTCAGGTTCCAGTCAGAGTCATAGTAACTCACTGGTCTCCAGTCTCCCTGATGTTTCACCTCCAGTGTTCCTGAACAGCGACTGGCTCCTCCCACCAACCTGACAGGCTCTGAACAGAAACCAGAGAGTCATCAGTAAAACAATAAAGTGAGTTTTATCAGAAGAGAAATGAACCAAATCAAAGCTGCAGCTCCTCTTCTACCTGAGCAGGTGAGTCCAACAGCTTTTCCAGGTGAGCAGGTGTTTCTAGCTGAGCCTGAGCTTCTACAGTCCAGGAGAGCAGACTCATGGCCTCCACACTGGAACTCTTTGGTCCACATCGGAGCCTCCACTTCTCCATAGAGCGCCCCCTGGAGGACTGAAGGAGCCCCACAGCCGAGCTCCCTACAGACCACCTCTGCATCCTGCTGGTCAAAGTCAGCTTCACACACTGAGGACCACCTCTGGTTAGACTGGTTAGACTGGTTATACTGGTTAGACTTCACCTCCAGTCTGCCTGAGCACAGACTAGTCCCGTCCAGCAGCCTGACAGAGTCTGGAGAGATAATAGAAGATGAAATAGAGATAAAGACAGCAGACACAAAAGAAAAACATGTCATGAAACAACAATTCAGTGATTCAAGGTGGACTCAGCACAACTCCAACATCAGTTCATCATTAACAACAGAACACATCTTTCTACCAGCACAGACTGCAGCAAGTTCACCAGCACATTTCCATTTAATACTCTGTCACATGGGCTGTGCGATATGATGATTAACATCATCTGATGATAGAAAAACATCTCTGGTTTAAAATGATGTTCTATCATTTCATCAGAATCAGAAATACTTTATTGATCCCCGAGGGGAAATTCTTCAGTCCCAGTTCCTCACATTGCACATCAAAGTATAAAGGAAGAGAAATAATAAGAGAAAGTTGGTCAATAGCAGATAAAGGAATAAACAATTTAAAATAAGTATTAGAATATAAATCATAGTGTGGAAAATGTAAAGTGTTTCAGGCTGTATGAGAGAAGTTTACTGATAAATAATAATAAATAACAATAATTAATACAGATAGTGTTGAACGTATTAAAATCCTTAACCTTGGACAGAGAGTAGAGAATACTGCACATCAGTTTCTGAAATATTTCACTACAAGCTCTGTTACTGACTAACAGAGCGTGGGACTCTCTGAGGGAGGAGTCAAGAGTTTGAAGGACTTCCTGTGGCGCTCTGTGGTGCACGTTGAGTCTTGCACTGAAAGTGCTCCTGTGTTTGACCATCACTACATGAGGTGGCTGGAGACATTGTCCAGTATAACATGTAGCTTGGACAGCATCCTCCTCTCTGACACCACCGACAGAGTCCAGCTCCACCAGTCCACTTCATTTCCTTGTGTCGCAAATTCCAAACTTTATGGTCATATTTTAACGAGGGGACGACGCTTTGCGTTCTAGCACACGTGCCAGATGCAGGAAAGACATTGAAATTGATAATGAGAGAGATGTTTCCTCAGAGCTGGGTAACACTGAACAGGAGGACTCAGACCATGCGAGCAGAAACCAGGAGCTCATACTGTTCTAGAAGCTCAGTTTGATACTGTTTAGCTCCTGAAGGGACTGAACCCGGGAATGAGCTGGCTGACACGCTGCTGTGATGCTAACTGCTGTTAGAACACACATGTGAGTTAGTGAATCGCTCCTCCTCTTCTTCAGGAAACACAGACCGAGTGTTTCATCTCAGTCCTCTGAACAACAAACACGTGTCAGTATCTGGTAGTAGAAACAAAGGGCAGCAGTCACCAACAGCAGAGTCAGCTGCAGGACGACCACTATGATGAGAGGAATTTTGGATCTGATCAAACACATGGGCTGTGTTTGAACGGGCTAAACTGCTGTCTCAGAAGATGTCTAACAGGACAGCGAGGCATCGAGTGCTGTTCGAAACGGCTCGAACGATCTCTTCCTTTCTCCTGAGATGCCTTCAAGCTGCCCCAGTAACGGCCAGTTTTGAAGGCAGCATTGATGCTGACTTGATACTGGCTATTACCCATAAAGCAGCACGGCTGCGGCCGCCGGAGCTATCAAAAACTGGTCAAGATGGCGGACAAACAAGCCGAAGTTGTACACAATTATATGTTTTTAAAAGTTTTTAGAAGTTTTCTCACTTCGATTTTTGAAAATCTAGCGAGAACTAAACACATATTAGCCATCATATTAGCCCGTGACTGTAACCAACCAAGTTTGTTCAGTATGATTTCTGAGGCGTCTGTTAGCCGTTTGGCTTTTCAATAGCTAGTGTGGTGTCCGAACGATAATGCTGCGATGATGTGTTGAGAAGAAATCCGCTTGACACTGTTCTTGATTATAAAAGTTTATTACATCAAAGAATTCAGCATCAATTACAAGCTCTGCAGCAGCTTGGAGAGTGACCCAGCCCGATGGCCACTCTGTCTCTCTGTACATCGAACACAGCTTATATAAGACATGTTTAGGTCTCTGCTAAATACCATATAAGGGCACAGTGCTGTAGAATAAGTGTAACCATCTGTTAGACACCACTTCCCCTAACACTGGGTCCACTGTGTCTCTCTCCAGCTCTGAGTCAGGGGTCAAGTTCTATAGGAGGGTTCACTCTTGGTTCACCCATCAATCATTACTTCCTCATAAGGGTTCACTGTTCCTCTCACCAGCTGCAGAGCATTATATTAAACTGTAATGTCAAAAGCATATGTTATACACCACACTAGTTAGCTTATGCTAAGGCTAGCGTCTCTTCTGACAGCCAGAAGAGACGCAACACGGCGTGCTGACGTCACACATTGCCGTAAGTGCTGCCATAGAAGGCTGTTTGAAACTAATGTAAACAGAGCTGCCTTCACTTGAAAGTGATGCCTTCTGAGGCAGCTGTCTACTACGGTATCGAGGCAGCGAGGCCTTCCGTTTCGAACACAGCCGTAGACAGTCATCACATCACATCAGATGATGTCACTGACGGGCTTACCTGAGCAGGTGAGATCCAAGATGGAGGAAGAGGAAGTTGATTCTACACACTCCCTCAGAACAGATCCAGACTGAACACAGTCAGACCTGATCTGCCACGCAGATCTGAATGATAGCTCCTCTCTCTGTCCCACAGAAACAGCAGAGCCACAGCCCAGCTCTCTACAGACAACAGCTGCTGCCTTCAGGGTCCAGTCAGAGTTTTTCATTGGTCTCCACTCTCTCTGATGTTTCAGCTCCAGTGTTCCTGCACAGCGACTGGCTCCTCCCACCAACCTGACAGGCTCTGAACAGAAACCAGAGAGTCATCAGTAAAACAATAAAGTGAGTTTCATCAGAACAGAAATGAACCAAATCAAAGCTGCAGCTCCTCTTCTACCTGAGCAGGTGAGTCCAACAGCTTTTCCAGGTGAGCAGGTGTTTCTAGCTGAGCCTGAGCTTCTACAGTCCAGGAGAGCAGACTCATGGCCTCCACACTGGAACTCTTTGGTCCACATCGGAGCCTCCACTTCTCCATAGAGCGCCCCCTGGAGGACTGAAGGAGCCCCACAGCCGAGCTCCCTACAGACCACCTCTGCATCCTGCTGGTCAAAGTCAGCTTCACACACTGAGGACCACCTCTGGTTAGACTGGTTAGACTGGTTAGACTTCACCTCCAGTCTGCCTGAGCACAGACTAGTCCCGTCCAGCAGCCTGACAGAGTCTGGAGAGATAATAGAAGATGAAATAGAGATAAAGACAGCAGACACAAAAGAAAAACATGTCATGAAACAACAATTCAGTGATTCAAGGTGGACTCAGCACAACTCCAACATCAGTTCATCATTAACAACAGAACACATCTTTCTACCAGCACAGACTGCAGCAAGTTCACCAGCACATTTCCATTTAATACTCTGTCACATGGGCTGTGCGATATGATGATTAACATCATCTGATGACAGAAAAACATCTCTGGTTTAAAATGATGTTCTATCATTTCATCAGAATCAGAAATACTTTATTGATCCCTGAGGGGAAATTCTTCAGTCCCAGTTCCTCACATTGCACATCAAAGTATAAAGGAAGAGAAATAATAAGAGAAAGTTGGTCAATAGCAGATAAAGGAATAAACAATTTAAAATAAATATTAGAATATAAATCAGAGTCAAAGAGTTTGATGGCCACAGGCAGGAAGGACTTCCTTAGTTTTTGGGTTGGTATTTTTATTAAAATATTCTGTACCTTGCAAATAGCACTAAGGCCTATCTGCTTACACTTGTACTGTGCATGTCAGCGTTTACTTTGCAACGACTCCCAGTCTGTTTTCCGCCGCCACAGTCCCGTGATACATTCAGTAACAGTTCCAGCTCAGTATAGGTGCATGCAAAAAAAAAAAGTTTGTTTTTTTGTTTTAATTATGTGTGTATCATCGTAAAAAATTTCGCATTTCGGCTCTGTTGTCAGGCGCAGTTACGTTTAAAGAAAGGCTAACGCTAGAAGTAAGCACGCTCACAGTGAGGTAACATTAACTTTGCACTTTTGTGAAATGCTGTCACTGTCAGTTAACTCACGTTAGTTAACGTTATATTGTGGAGACAGGCAACCTCTGTGTTTGTTTATAAGCTGTTCTTGAAATAGTGTTGATGATACAAGTTTAATGTTATTAGCTGTAAACCTAATGATTCCCCTCAGCCCTTCTGTTGCAGAGACTAGTTGCCTCTGTGAGAATGAAACCTTTTAACTGGTGAAGAATGCTCAGTTTTCTTTAACTGATGATCAACTATTTTATCATTTGTTCATTTAGGAAGATGTTTGTGGTAATGTTACATTGACATGAGTTGTATTATTACACAAAATAGTGTGTGTTATTTAGCATCTCAGATATTAATGGGATGGACAAAATAACAGAAGCACCTCTCCATGTGATAACCTTACAAATTACCAGCAGCACAACTGCAGTTTCCAAAACGATCATAACGTTACAGTCGAATCAACAACTCCCCGAAACAGTTTCATCCAAAACTGAACATTATCATTGTTATGGAGGATTTATGATGGGAATGTTGTATTACTGCATTACTTTTTAGCTAGATGTAACTATTTAACTGGTAACTGACTCTTATAGACTAAATACATTTTTCACAACATTAAACTATTCCAGTATCACATGTTTGTGAGAAGTGTTTACATGGCCATTATTGTGTAAACTAATAAAAAGTTGGTGTTCATATATTGTGTGCCCATTAAGTACTATAGAGTGCTGCTGAAGGGATTTCATCTTGTCCATAATTACCTGACTTGCTAAAGCACCTCTTGTATCGCTGAGTAAGTGAAATGATAAAATATAGTATTTTAAAAAATCAGCAATTGATGACGTTCTTGTTGACTGGACTTACGGGAATTCTTTGTGTTTTATCTGCTCCTGCAGGATTAAGTATTGAGTGACACTACAGCTATCCAAGGTATGTTTTCAATTTGCACATCTCTGCATCAGAGTTAGTATATTTCGTTTGAATTATTTAAGATTATGTAGACTTGATAAATTTTATACTTCATAGATTTGAAAGACTTCAGTTAAGGTATTTAAAGGAACATACATTTATGTCTTTGTGTTTGAACGTCTGCAGGTGTTTTCTGAGTTCCATCGTCATGATGACTAATGTTGAAGCTATGGAGCCAATTCAACTGTGAGTTTGACACCACAGCTGATTGTCCTGTCCAGGTGGAGGGCCACACATACGGGCAAGACAGCAGAGGCACTGCGGGGATCCTAGGATTTACGACCTCCAGGTGAGTGTAAGATTAATTTACCCACAGCCACAATGTAGATCACATAATGTGTGGTCATTACAGATTAGGACATCTCTGCAATACAGTTCTGAATTTGTGATGACTATGATGACATCTACTCTCAGTGGTCATTGCACATTTGCACAGTTCTGTCATTTTTTTTTTTGCTTTGTTTTCCAGTAAATGATCACTTTAAAAGTTGTAGCAAGCCTATTTTAAATGGCTTTATTTTTTACTTGTCCAAGAGACCAATGCCATCGATGATTGATCCCTGTAGGGTCTACTGACAGGTGCAGAGGAACAGACAGAGAGAGATGTAGTGTAAGATCCATCCAAAAGTTGTTGACATGGAATCTGGGCTAAAGAGGTTCAAAACGCAGGCAGTGTTTTTTTTTTGGGCTATAAATCTTACTGCTGACAAACCACGTGTCTTTGTCCCTGTATGATACAGCAAGAGAAAATCAGAAAGAGGTGGTGTGAGCTGTTGTGCGTGTGCAGAGTTGAGGGTTGAAGTGTGGGTGCTTGTGAGAATATCAAAATCACCAAATCTAAATCTGAAAACCTGCCCAGTGAATAATAGGGGTGGGAGAATTAATCGATTCTTAGATGCATCGCGATGCTGACGTGGAGGATTATGAATCAATTAACAAATATCTAAAAATCGATTATTAAAAGTGAATTGATAACGCAATGTTGACAGAACGCAAAAGGAACTCAGGAAAGTCCTGCGGAGCGCGCGCAACAGAGAGACCAGAGTCCCCCTGTATTTGACATACCACAGCTGCAGAATGAATAACCACCCTACTAAAATGTCACATAATCATTAATATCAATGCGCAAGTGATGATTTAAATTTGTACACTGCGAGCATGGCGACACTCGACGCTTGGCAGCTCTCTGCGTATCCTGTGTGCGAGGCTGAGCGAGTGAGAGAGAGAGCGAGTAGCAGAACGTGACGGTGAAAGTTAGCGGAGGAAAATATTAGCAGGAAGTTTCAGTCAGGTAGTAAACGTGCAGTGTAGGTCACAGTGTGTCCATTAATAAAAGTCTGTAGTTTCCCCAACGGCTGGAAAAGTGAAGGCTGTTAGCGCGAGCTAACATCTCCCATGGACAAGGGCCTGCTCTCTGTCCCCCACACCAGACATTCATCCTGAATGACTTTTTTTGTTGTCACTGTAACGATGTGTAAAGCGTTCTTGGGTCCCGTGAAATGCGTAAAAATATTTATTTATTTATGTAACGTTAGCTAAATTAGTAATGAAGTAATGTTAATTTTCAGCTGTAACGTTATGTCATTATTAACTAACCCATTAGTCAAGGGTTGAGAACATCAGGTACAAGCTTAGACTGAAGTGGTGTACAGCTCTGTTCTGTACACATACTGTAGGCTATATCCTAATAATTAACTTTGTCTGTTTTCAGAGGATTCTGAATGTTAAAGAAATGGACCATGGAGCTGAGGTTAATAAAATAAATTAGGGATGCAAACTAGTCCTTATAAGCTAATTAGGAGATGTTTCATTTGGATTTAAATGTGCAAATTAAATGCTTAGTAATTATCCAGGGAAAGGTTATGTCAAGAAGCATCGATACTCGTTTTATAATCAAATCGCAGCCCTCTGAATCAAAATCGAATCGTGAGGTGCCCAGAGATTCCCACCCCTAGTCAATAACTAGAATACTGGGGTCCAGCCCTACTGCACTGGCTTCCAAATATCTTTTGTCATGTTGTAAGTCTTGTCTTATAGGTAGTTGCAGTTGGATGGATTTATTATTGTTATTGCTGTTGTTGCTAATAATAGTATTATTATTCTTTTAGAATTACATTGGTACAACTGTTACACTGTATGCCTTAATGTACTGAAAAAACATTTGTATAATGATAATTATTTTGATTATCAATCTAGAAACAACATGATGTACACATGAGACACATTCTGGCCCTTCATCCCTACAAGAGGATGACTGATTTCTTCAAGACCCGCAATGTAAGCCCTCAGTATACTCACACACAATGTAAATGTCATTGAAGTGTACTATGGGAAACCAACTTTAATGCCTCTTCCAGTATTTGACAGACTGACAGACTTCACTTCTTACATTACAAATCGTGGATATTTTACAAGTAAGACCAGGTAAAGCAGCAGTCAACACACAGGGTACAGATGTTGGTTTCGGTTATTTTGAAAGGCTATGTCATTAACAAGCTGGCACGCAGCTCACCTGCTGCGGTGATAACGGATCGTGGGTGGAAAAATACAGAAAAGTTCTGTGTCATTTAGGCAACTTTATCAAACATATTGCTGATGGATAGAGTTGTGTCGTTCAAAGAACGTTTCGTTCATAAGACCTAATCTTGTGTATGACTCAGGAGGAACGGGTCGTCTCAGTGAGTAATTCGTTCATTTTCACGCATGCATGAAGGATCTTGGACTCTTATGTTCCCTCGTCACACGGCAGCAGCATGGACTCCGTCAGCACAGGAAACAGAACTGATTAGTTCATGACTCATAGCATGTCTCCAGGTTTGAGTCGTTCATTTGTCACGTGACAGCTCCTACTGTGGAGCAGGAATGAACGACTCGTTCAGCGCTCACATGGCTCCTCCTCAGCCTTTCGTTCACTCGGCAGGCTGAGTGACTGCCGGCGCCGGAGAATGAGAGGCAGGTCGGATGTCAGGTAACAGTCACTGGACTGACATATATCTAATATCTATTTTGATAATTTTGTGACATTTATTACAGCGCAGTGATGCTGTGCTAAGTTATAGTTTTAACGCAGTTGCACCTTAACTTTAGTCCTGCTAGTGTTTACAGCTAACAGCTGATGAGAGTTGTTCTGGGTCCACTTCAGAGCCCTGACAGGGTTGTACCGGGATCCGAATTACCTCAGAGGTCGTCTCCTCTCCAAAACAAACAGACCTGGTCATGTTTACAGCTAACAGCTGATCCGGTAACGTAACTTTTCCTTTTTATTTACCAACAGAGCCGGGCTGTTGTTTCACAGCTTGACTGCTGAACAACCTGCAGTGTTTGAGAGCGACGTGCTCATGTGTGTTTCTCTGTCTGCAGAATCAGGACCTGATGTGACCCATTCTGCGTCCAGACCTGCCAAACTGCTGCGTTTACATGTGTTTATTTCTCTGTTCCTCTCTCTGTGCTGGAGTTCTTTTAAGAACTTGGTGGCTTGATCCAGATTATTATTAATTGTTGGTTTGGTATTGGTTGAATTTTAATAAGAGTGTGTTTATTCATATAGTGTATCAAGCTTATTACTTCAGTATATTTACTGCTAATCTGATATTAATATTATACTTATCGATAGAGAGGTTAGGCTACTGTATGAATGAGCACTTCAGAGATAATGATAGTAATTATAATTATATATATATATATATATATATATATATGGCTGGTCTGGTTGTAAACTCGGGAAAGACTGTGACAATGGAAGGATTTAGCTGGAGTAGTGGATTGCATATAGACAACATATTTCTCTGGTTTTTACATGGTTTGAATTTGGTTGTGGGACCAAAGTATTGTGTAATGATGATAGAGTGTGGTCAAAAGGTGAATTTGCACATTATACTTTGTCAAATAAAGCAAGCCAGGCAGCCTTCCGTGTTTGGGAACGGTGCTGTTTTTTAATCCCCCACTAGAGGGCTGCAGCACTTAAAAAAGATTTGAATCTCGTTCATTAAAATCTTTTTTGAGTGCTGCAGCCCTCTAGTGTCAAAAGAGTCAAACTTGCCATCACTACTGATGGAGAAAGTGGAGTAGACAGGGGTAGAGATACAGAGAGAGGCGGGACAAGCCGGTGTGTTTGCAGTGAGAGACCAGAGGTGTAGGTGTGTGTGAATGTGGGGAGAGAAGTCCAATATTCATGAGGATTAAAAACTGCTTTCACAGTGTAGTATAATGTGAAAAATTAAGACTAAGATTACAATCACGATGCCGGCTCAACATCGTGATGTCTGTCAGTCATCGTCTCGGTCCAACCCTAATTCACTGGTTTTATTTTTCTTCTAGTCTATCTCAGTAAAATGCTAAAATGTGATTTGTACAATAAAAGAGTAATTGGTGCTTTCAGTTTGTGGGGGGCACCGATGAAGCAGTGCATGACTTGCACTGTCTTTTAAAATTATCCTCATAATTGGATTGTTTGCAAATAGGCAAAAATATTGACTTGTACTTTTAATTTGACGTTTTTTTTTTTAAGTTAAGTTAAGTAGTACTCAGTTGCCACAAATAAGCTCTGGGGTAAATTATTTGAGTATGAGGAAGTCAATGTTTTTGAGTTAGTAGTAATTAAAAATATTGAACAATAAACTAATAAATATTGAGTTTACATGATACACTGGGTTTTCATACTTAAAATGATTAATTTCTGTCCAGTGAATATTTTAGAGTTGCATTAACTATAAATATTTGAGTTACGTTAATCAGTAATTTTATATAACTGTAATCAAAAACATGTAACCCAAACTCCAAATATTTAAGTTCTGGAAACTTTCGACTTTTGAGTTTCTAGACTCGAAAAAATTGTGGCAAATGATTGCCTTAATTTTTTTGAGTACTGTTAACTTATTCGGGTTTACAGTGTACGGAATACACCATCTCCTTCAGGTTTACACCGGCACGCACATGCCCAGTGTACCTGAATGGCCACTAGATGTCACTGACGGGCTTACCTGAGCAGGTGAGATCCAGGATGGAGGAAGAGGAATCTGATCTTACACACTCCTTCAAAGCAGATCCAGAATGAACACAGTCAGAGCTGATCCACCACACAGGTCTGCGTGAGGACTCCTCTCTCTCTCCTACAGAAACAGCAGAGCCACAGTCCAGCTCTCTACAGACAACAGCTGCTGTCTCCAGGTTCCAGCCAGAGAAACGGCCACTAACTCGTCTCCAGTCTCCCTGTTTCACCTCCAATGTTCCTGAACAGGGACTGGCTCCTCCCACCAACCTGACAGGCTCTGAACAGAAACCAGAGAGTCATCAGTAAAACAATAAAGTGAGTTTCATCAGAAGAGAAATGAAGCAAATCAAAGCTGCAGCTCCTCTTCTACCTGAGCAGGTGAGTCCAACAGCTTTTCCAGGTGAGCAGGTGTTTCTAGCTGAGCCTGAGCTTCTACAGTCCAGGAGAGCAGACTCATGGCCTCCACACTGGAACTCTTTGGTCCACATCGGAGCCTCCACTTCTCCATAGAGCGCCCCCTGGAGGACTGAAGGAGCCCCACAGCCGAGCTCCCTACAGACCACCTCTGCATCCTGCTGGTCAAAGTCAGCTTCACACACTGAGGACCACCTCTGGTTAGACTTCACCTCCAGTCTGCCTGAGCACAGACTAGTCCCGTCCAGCAGCCTGACAGAGTCTGGAGAGATAATAGAAGATGAAATAGAAATAAAGACAGCAGACACAAAAGAAAAACATGTCATGAAACAACAATTCAGTGATTCAAGGTGGACTAAGCACAACTCCAACATCAGTTCATCATTAACAACAGAACACATCTTTCTACCAGCACAGACTGCAGCAAGTTCACCAGCACATTTCCATTTAATACTCTGTCACATGGGCTGTGTGATATGATGATTAACATCATCTGATGATAGAAAAACATCTCTGGTTTAAAATGATGTTCTATCTATCGATATTGAAATATCATATCAATAAATTAGGTCTCTACTAGATTACCGTTTAGCTAAATGACATGCAGTTAATGAAATGTTATGCTGAGGAGCAGAAAAACGGCAGTTTTACCATTAGTGAGTATAATGCTGTGACAGCTCTACACCTAGCCTGTGTAACTATTTGTTTTTATGTAAGTTACAGTTATGTTTCAAATTCTCTCTGTGGTACAACTGTTTATATTTCAGTAATGCATACAGTATATTAGTAATAATTTACACTAAGCTAAAAACTAGGCTAAGTTTGAACACACAGCTGCTGTAACAGGCTGCTCAGCACCTTGTCTGTAAGCTACTGAAGTTACTAACCATTTCACAAAGAGGACCAGTAACGTAACAAACCAGGATTCACTTCAGGACTGAAGCACAGGGATGGGTTGAAGCCGACTTCAAACTTGGAACATGTAAGTTGTGGACTTTACAGTATATTAGCCAGGTGAACTTGGCGCTAGCATCCACACACTGAGCAGTGTCGGAGTAACATTATTTCATACTGAGAGACAGTCTAGAGGAATTGTGTGAACGTTAAGCCTTGTATAAAGTACATTAAATAAGAAGTAGTAGGTGTGGTAAGTTGCTTTAGTGGGATTCTACTGCAAAGCTAACATTAGCTCCGTGGTTAACGTGGCTACCGTTAGCCCCGTACAAGCCTGAAAAACAAATGGTCACTCTCTTGGGTTTAACTTTAACATCAAGCTGAAAACTTGCTCATACCCAAAAGCTTTAACGTTAGAGAACCGTTGGGCAGTGTGTCTAAAGTCTGCTAAACTAGTATCAGTGACAATGCTGCAGCTCTGTTACAGGTTCAGTATAAAATAAATATAGGAATACTGCTCAACATCACAACACCATTTACAGTTAAAGTCAAATCCATCTATCGTCAACTGCTTTTCCTGGGTACAGGGTCGCGGGTGGCTGTAGCCAATCCTAGCTGACATTGGGTGAAAGGCGGGGTACACCCTGGACAGGTCGCCAGTCCAACGTAGGGTCACATATAGACAAACAACCAGGCACACGCACATTAATTATTTACAATTTGGCCTAGCCAAATTATTATTTACTAATGTGGAATGGTGTGTTTTGAATTGGCTAACTGAGCAAAAGACATGTATGGAACTTTAAATATCTTTATTGCTCAGTGTTTCCTATGTTGTGCAGAATATGGCAAGGTGCAGCGTAAATTTGTTAATGCCAATGTTTGTACCATAAGGACAATAGCTGAAGTCTAATGAGTCAGAGCTTATGCTACAAAGACATGATAAGCATTGCTGACCGTTGTTTTACACAGGTAACCCCTCTGCAAATATGTGTTGCACCACTTTGGATCCAATACTAAGGTCTAACTGCCCAGACCCAATGAAACATAACAGTATAATGTTCAAATAACAGTGACTGCCATGTTTTACAGTCATCTGAGTGACATGGTGAAGCTCGCGTTTGATGAGATGTTCCTGGACCCACCACATTCTACTCAGTCTGAAAACTCAGGACGACAATATTAGTGGGCAGATGTCATGTATGGAGGTAAATCGGTGCCAAAAACATTGAAAATGGCCAGACTAAAAGTCACAAACAGATATTACAACTTGTAAACACATAACACAATCTACAAATAGATTAACAATCCGCAAAGAAAGTTCTCATGATCCGCAAATGTAAAACACGATCTACAAATAGATAACAAATCCTCAAACAGACTCTTCATGATCCACAAATATAAAGCATGATATACAAAAAGATTAAAAATCTACAAATAAACACATCATGATTCACAAATAGAAATCAGTGACTTGTACTTGAAAACCAGTTTGTAGATTGTTTTGCATTTATTTTCAGAATTTTGGCACAACTGTTGCGCTGTTTTCCCCATTAAAACTTCTACAAATGCCCTCCTCACAGTTTGCCTACCAAACACAGTCAAACTTATTTTCAAACCACTGTAAAAAGACATTCTTACACATTCTGTGCAAAGCTCAGCATGCAAGTGTTGAATCTGTGTTTGCAGATCACAGGGCATTCACAGATCCCTCTGCACACGTCTACAGATAATCTTGGTACTATCTTTCCACACAGTGTGTGACTATGATCCACACATGTAGTTAGCCTATCAGGGGTATTGCTTCAATGTGATGTCACGTCCCCTCAATAAGCCCATTTCAAAATAAGAGCTGACGCTTCTCGGATAGGTCGGTTAGACTCACTGCCAGTTGCCGGTGCTGGTGTCACAGCGCTGACAGGCGGGGAGGGGCTCTGCAGACAGAGCCTCTGCAGACAGAGCCCTCTGCAGACAGAGCCTCTGCAGACAGAGCCCTCTGCAGGCAGAGCCTGTGCAGACAGAGCCTCTGCAGACAGAGCCTGCGCAGACAGAGCCTCTGCAGACAGAGCCTCTGCAGACAGAGCCCTCTGCAGACAGAGCCTCTGCAGACAGAGCCCTCTGCAGGCAGAGCCTGCGCAGACAGAGCTCTCTGCAGACAGAGCCCTCTGCAGGCAGAGCCTGCGCAGACAGAGCCCTCTGCAGACAGAGCCCTCTGCAGACAGAGCCCTCTGCAGACAGAGCCTGCGCAGACAGAGCCTCTGCAGACAGAGCCCTCTGCAGACAGAGCCTCTGCAGACAGAGCCTCTGCAGACAGAGCCTCTGCAGACAGAGCCTGCGCAGACAGAGCCCTCTGCAGACAGAGCCCTCTGCAGACAGAGCCTCTGCAGACAGAGCCTCTGCAGACAGAGCCTCTGCAGACAGAGCCTGCGCAGCGCTGGGGAAGGACAGACGAACGCTCTCAAGATGGGTTATCAGGTAAACGGTCGCTCGATCAAGTAATTATGTGACATTTAATAAAGAAAACGTTATCGCAGACCAGTAACCATTAACGTTATGCACTAGTGTTAAAACTGTCCAGAACCTGGCTCACCAACAGCCCGGCGTTAGGCTTGTGCAGACTACACGACTTTCTTCGTCGGCTGAACAAATGGCATTGTGTAAATGTGGCTAACGTTAGCTTTGCAGTAGAATCCCACTAAAGCAACTTACCACACCTACTACTGCTTATTTAATGTACTTCATACAAGGCTTAATGTTCACACAATTCCTCTAGTCTCTCAGTATGAAATAATGTTACTCCGACACTGCTCAGTGTGTGGATGCTAGCGCCAAGTTCACCTGGCTAATATACTGTAAAGTCCACAACTTACATGTTCCAAGTTTGAAGTCGGCTTCAACCCATCCCTGTGCTTCAGTCCTGAAGTGAATCCTGGTTTGTTACGTTACTGGTCCTCTTTGTGAAATGGTTAGTAACTTCAGTAGCTTACAGACAAGGTGCTGAGCAGCCTGTTACAGCAGCTGTGTGTTCAAACTTAGCCTAGTTTTTAGCTTAGTGTAAATTATTACTAATATACTGTATGCATTACTGAAATATAAACAGTTATTCCACGGAGAGAATTTAAAACATTAAAGCTGCAAGCAGCGTTGGGCGGGCCCTCGCACTTGTAACGCGTCCGCGCGTGAACCGGCCGAGTTGCATATTCTGGAGCTCTGCCGGTGCGGCTGTGAATTTCCTACGCGTTTCCGATGCCGCATGAAGGTGCTATATGTCACTTCCTGTGTCCCCTATGTGGAGCTACATAGCACTTGCCGCTATGAATATAAATCGGTATTGGTGTGTAGATGTCTGCGGGGTGGGAGAGTTATCAAGCACGTAAAGTTTGTTTCAGATGTGAGCATGTACACTGAACAATAATGTACCCAAACAATAAAATAAATTCCTTTTATATTTCCCTGCCTTGTTGTTTATGTGTACATACAGAGGAAGAATGTGAGAACAGCACACATTTCATCGTTACTGTGTGTTAGAGCATGGGAGAACAGTGGATACTTTTAATACAGCCCACACCCCTAATACTGTGTAACTATAACAAGTAGAGAACAGAAGAAAAAGATGTTCTTTCTTTACAACTGTCTGCATAGCTTATTCATATTGTGTAATGAATGAAAATA